>NC_088213.1:19046158-19233658 GCF_036934945.1 Oncorhynchus masou masou | reverse complement strand
CAGGCACCCCATAGTGCCGGAAAACGTGTGTAAACAGGGCCTCTGCAGTTTGTAAGGCCGTAGGGAGACCAGGCAAAGGCAGGAGATGACAGGACTTAGAAAACCGATCCACAACGACCAGGATCGTGGTGTAACCCTGTGAAGGTGGAAGATCAGTCAAAAAATCCACCGACAGGTGCGACCACGTCCGTTGAGGAACGGGTAGAGGTTGTAACTCTTCTCTGGGCAGATGTCAGGAGCCTTGCACTGGGGCACACCGAGCAGGAAGAAACATAAATCCTCACGTCCTTAGGCTAAAGTGGGTCACCAGTATCTCCGTCAAGACAGCGCATCGTCCGACCTATCCCAGGATGACCAGAGGAGGGTGACGTGTGAGCCCAATATATCAATCGGTCGCGGACAGCAGGGAACTCCCAGATGACCAGCTGGACACTCAGGGGAGAAGGCTCTGCACGTGACGCCAGCTCAATGTCCGCGTCCAGCTCCCCACTACAGGCGCCACCAGACACGAAGCTGGGAGTATGGGAGTGGGATCCATGGACTGCTCCTCTGTTCAGCCGAGACAATGCGTCTCCTCCAGGTCCATGGGCATATGTGTCCTCTCCTCTGACTTCATATATGGTCAGAGATTCTGTCATGCATAGGTGTAATAGGCCTGGTCTGAAAGAAAGAGTAAACACAAAACGAGTGAAAAACATGGCCCACCTTGCCTGGCGAGGATTCAATCTCTTCGCCTGCCGGATATACTCCAGATTGCGGTGGTCAGTCCAGATGAGAAAAGGGTGTTTAGCCCCCAAGCCAATGCCTCCACACCTTCAAAGCTTCTACAACAGCTAACAGCTCTCGGTTCCCCACATCATAGTTTCGCTCCCGGGCTGAGCTTCTTCAGAAAAGAAAGCACAGGGCGAAGCTTCAGTGGCGTACCTGAACGCTGAGAGAGCACTGCTCCTATCCCAGGTTCGGATGCGTCCACCTCCACTATGAATGGCAAAGAGGGATCCAGATGAGCCATCACAGGCACCTTTGAGGTAAACAGAGTCTTCAGGTGCTCAAAAGCCCTGTTCGCCTCAGCCGACCACTGCAAGCGCACCGGGCCCCCTTTAGCAGTGAGGTAATGGGAGCTGCCACCTGACCAAACCCCGGATAAACCTCAGGTAGTAATTGGAAAACCCCAAAAAACGCTGCAACTCCTTTACCGTGGTTGGGATGCCCATAGTTCCTGCACAGGCTGCCTTTGCTGAGGAATTCAAACGAGTGTTTCAAGGCCCAAGCAGTGGTTCTGACTCAGCCAAACAGCTCCTGACATCTCCACTCCTGAAGTGGAAATCCGATGCCCTAGGAAGGAGATGGATTGTTGGAAAAACAAGCATTTCTCAGCCTTGACATATAGATCATGCTCCAACAGGCGACCAACACCCTGCGCACCAGGGACACATGCTCGGCGCGTGTGCAGAGTATATCAGAATATCATCGATATACACCACTACACCCTGCCCGTGCAGGTCCCTGAAGATCTCATCTACAAATGATTGGAAAACTGATGGAGCATTCATCAACCCATATGGCATGACAAGGTACTCATAATGACCTGAGGTGGTGCTAAATGCCGTCTTCCACTCATCACCCTTCTTAATACGCACCAGATTGTACGCACTCCTGAGATCCAATTTTGTGAAAATGCACAGGGCATGTTTTAACTCAATAACCGTATTGATCAGAGGTAGCGGATAACTATATTTCACTGTGATTTTTTAAGACCTGGATAATCAACGCACGGGCGTAAACCGCCATCCTTTTTTTTCCATGGCTGAATGAACCCCTGATGCAGATTCAGTCCCCCGTCGGATCGAAGAGACGGGTGAAATGGATGGCTGAATCCCCAGATGCAGGGATTCAGAGACATGTCTCCATAGCCTCCGTCTCCGCATCCGTCCAGGGGATACACGTGACTCTTGGGATATGCAGCGTCTACCAGGAGATCTATCACACAATCCCCCGTCGAAGCCTTGAGTCGCCTTCTTTTTACAGAAGGTAAGCTTCATGGCATATTCGGGGGAATGCGCACGGTGGAGACCTGGTCTGGACTTTCCACCGTAGTAGCACCTCTAAGGAAACCCCTAAACACCTACCTAGCATTTGGACCACCCCGTGAGAGCCCTATGTGGCCAAGAAACAGTGGGGTTATGACAAACTAACCAGGGTAGGCCTAGCACCACAGAATTTCAGGAGAATCATAAGGAAAAGACTAATCTTCTCCTTGTGACCCTCCCGCGTTATCATACACAAAGGTGCGGTTACCTCCCTGATAAACCCTGACGTTAATGGTTGACTATCTAAGGCATGAATAGGGAAAGGCATATCACAGGAACAATGGGATCCCTAAACTATGAGCTAGACTTTTATTTTCCAAATTCCCAGTTCCGCACCTGAATCTTTAAATCCTTATCGACCTGACCCGAGTTCCCGAGTGTTACCATGACCTCAAACTGGTAGTTCAGGAAAAGAGACAGCAAAGTGCAGAGGGCTCTGGATGAGAATGGTGCCTACTCACCTGGGGTGACCCCGAATACCCTACCTGCCCTCTCTATTCCCAGAGGAACCAACCCGGCACCGACCAGCAGTGTGTCTGCGACCTTGAATGGTGCTCCACCCCCTCCGAGTCTCCCTGCGCACCATCCCTCCCATTCCATAGGTTCGGGAGAGAGGGTGCGGGAGGATGGAACAACCAGACCCCGATCTAGACGTCCACGAGTAGCCAGCATGTTGTCCAGCTTGATGGACATGTCCAGAAAACTGGTCGAAGGTGAGGGTAGTGTCTCTACAGGCCAGCTCCCGACGGACGTCCTCGCGTAGACTACAACGGTAATGGTCGATCAGGGCCCTGTCGCTCCATCCAGCGCCGGCAGCCAAGGTCCTAAACTCCAAAGCAAAATCCTGTGCACTCATACCATCTCCTGCCTCAGATGATAGAGTGGAAGCTCACCTGCTGCTTTGCCTTCAGGTACTGGTCACTATCCGGAAGTACTTGGTGAACTCCTCAAAATGGTGCCCTTCGGCCTGCCTCAAAACCACTACACACACTGGCCCATTCCAGGGCTTTCCCGGTGAGGCATGAAACGAGTGCTTAGGGAACTCTTCTCACGGTCAGATGGTACTGGGGAGGCCATGGCTAGATACAAGTTCAGTTTAAGGAGGAACCCTGGCATGTCAGACAAGTATCTCCGTTGTATCCCTGTACGTTAGGTAGAGATAAATGGATCTTTGATCCGGAGAGGAAAAAACAATTGACTGGAGATTCCGGTTGTGGTGGTGGTCGCTGGAGAAATCCCTGTCTTTCCCAGGATCCATTTTCATGACAATGTGATCCATGACGGAGCTGATAACGCCAAGCCCCCTCGCTTGTTAAGGAACGCGTTCCTCCAGGTCCATGGGCATAGTGTCCTCTCCTGCTGACTTCATATATGGTCAGAGATTCTGTCATGCATAGGTGTAATAGGTGGCAGGGAAGTCAGGCTCAGGAGAGTCAAATGGAGTGTAAAATGAGTCTTTTAATAAAGTCCACAGAGTATGCTCCATAACACTAAAAGTACATAACAAACAAACATGGGTACAAGGACCCTGCTCCCATCCTGATACAATAAACACACTACGATGAACCATTTGTGACAATAAAACAATCTCTGACAAAGACATGAGGGGAAACAGAGGGTTATATACACAACAGGTAATGAATGGGATTGAAAACAGGTGTGTGGGAAGACAAGACAAAACCAATGGAAAATGAAAAAAGGATCAATGATGGCTGAAGAATGGAGACGGTGGCTCGAACGCCGGGCACCGCCCGAACAAGGAGAGGCAACGACCAAAAGTCTGTGACACTAAGTATGATTCTCAATCAGAGCGAATGATCGACAGCTGCCTCTGATTGACTTTATTAAGGCCATACACAGAAATACAACAAAGAAAAAAGAATGTAGACTACAAACCCTGAATTCAAAGGCTGGTTGAAGCCGTTTATTGGAGATGATACACGGGCATATTGCCTGTATTGTAAGGCTGATTTCGACACCAAACTTAGTGATGTAAAAAAACACATGACAACTCAAAAACATACTCAAAGGCAAAGCCTTATAACAGTTCCACCCAAAACAAGCTGCCATTTATGGTTTAAAAAATGACTCTGCAAAAAAGGCTGAGGCCACCATGGCATTAGCTATCACTGAACACTGTTCCATGCTGGCATGTGATCACATTGAAGAAGCATGTAGAGCTGCTTTCTCAGACTCCACTTCTGCTACTCACTTCAAAATGCACAGGACAAAGTGCACAGAAATGATTAATGGTGTTCTAGCACCATACTTTCAGAAAAAGTTGGATGTAAGTGTTTCTAAGTACCTGGGGGTTGTGATAAGGTACTTTAGTGACACCAAGCAGACAATTGTATCAATATTTCTGGGGCTTGTTGAGTTGGAGGGAGGAGATGCCAAATCTATAGCCCGTGTTGTTGTGGCTTTCCTCAGTGTTATCTTAAAGAGAAACTCCTGGGGATGGGGACTGACAATGCCTCTGTTATGATGGGGATTAACAATGGGGTCCATAAAGTGCTGAAGGAGGAGTATGGCCTCAAATATCTGGTTCTTATTCATTGTGTGTTCCACTCTCTGCAGCTTGCTGTAAGTCATGCTTCCAATGACACCATCCCTCGTAGTGTGGAGTACTTGGTACGAGAGACTTATAACTGGTTTTCAGTGTCTCCAAAGCGCAGGGAGGCCTAAAAGACCATATATGAGAAAATCAACTGTGGGGAGAAACCTTTACAGATAACCAAGGTGTGTGACACGCGTTGGCTCTCCATTGAACCCCGGTTTCAGCACAGTGGATCTGGGCTGATTCCGGCAGTCAGACTCGGCTGATGTCATGTGGTCTGAGTCTGGCCGGCCTTCGGCAGTATTAGTTATGGCTAGGATGCGGGGATTGAGCTCATGCCGAGTTATCTGGCCCAAATGTATTACTTGGGGCTCGGGCCAATTGTGCCTACTCTCTGGCAAGATGATTACACGGGCTGCTTTATATAATTAACATTTAATTATTTATTTATTTTTCCATAAAATGGTCGTTCAAATAGAACGGATACGGAAGAAAACTACATTTAGATTTCAGCTTTGAAAGTCATTTTGCGCGTTTTCAGTATGGCTACTCGTTGAGTTTAAACAGCCCCCTTGGGTGCACGTTTTGAACCTAGCTAATGAACAGCTGGAACCTAGCTAATGAACAGCTGGAACATAGCAAATGAACAGCTGGAACCTAGCTAATAAACAGCTGGAACCTAGCTAATGAACAACTGGAACATAGCTAATGAACAGCTGGAACCTAGCTAATGAACAGCTGGAACACAGCTAATGAACAGCTGGAACCTAGCTAATGAACAGCTGGAACCTAGCTAATGAACAGCTGGAACCTAGCTAATGAACAGCTGGAACACAGCTAATGAACAGCTGAAACCTAGCTAATGAACAGCTGGAACAGAGCTAATGAACAACTGGAACCTAGCTAATGAACAGCTGGAACACAGCTAATGAACAGCTGGAACACAGCTAATGAACAGCTGGAACACAGCTAACAAACAGCTGGAACCTAGCTAATGAACAGCTGGAACACAGCTAATGAACAGCTGGAACCTAGCTAATGAACAGCTGGAACCGAGCTAATGAACAGCTGGAACCTAGCTAATGAACAGCTAATAAACAGCTGGAACACAGCTAATGAACAGCTGGAACCTAGCTAATGAACAGCTGGAACATAGCTAATGAACAGCTGGAACATAGCTAATGAACAGCAAATGATGACAAGGGTGGTGTCTCAAATGGCACCCTACATAGTTCACTTCTTTTGACCAGAGCCATATGAGTCCTGGGGGAAAGTAATGCACTACAAAGGTAATATGGTGCCATTTGGGAAGAAGATTACATCCACTATTGCTGACTGATTCGCTTGTTGTGCCTTGTACCTTACTGATGAGTGACAACATTTTTAACATTGTTCTGTTATTAAAGGTTCAATCTATATTAATTACTGATGTTCAATGGTCATTTCAATTAATGATAAAGATATACCCATTGACTCCTGAAGAATATGGGGGCTCCCGTTTTGGGGTGGGGGCTCCTGTTTTTCTGGAAAACATATTGTGGCTTTAAGATATTAATAACTTCAACGTAAACAAATGATTGAATACAAAGCATCAAACGTCTTTTCAAAAAAGAAAAGAAAGGAAACATGAAGAAGACGTCATCAGAACTAATCCAATTACATCCTCAGCGCTCTGCAACAACTGACCTTGAAAGCGAGGGAGGTAAACTTTAGATTGCGTAACATGCCCCGACTATGTTTATTACTCTCTTGTTTTTCTCCAACTGCCCCTTTTATCTTTTCTCTCAAATAACTTTGCCTTGAATCCTGACCCATTTCATGTTCTCAGGCTGCTGGGAAGGTCTTCCTGTCAAAACCAATCTCCTCACTTTTGGGAGATGTTTTTTTTTCTTGCGCTTTAAATTTCTCTCTCATCTCTCCGTCCTCTCAAAATCTGGTAATCTCTTTCTGTGTTCTCTCTCTCCTCTCTCTCTCTCTCCCCTCTCTCGTTAAAACCCTCTGTATATTTGACATTATCTACGTTTTCAGTCCTGATACATCATTCAGAAAGAAAGAAAAAGATGGCCTCTTTCACAGTCGAGTGGGCGGAGGCTATGATTAATGCTTAGCTTTGACAGCTACCGACATTAAATGATAACATTGAGATCTTTAAAGCCTGCTAATAAAGCCAAACAGCATCTGTTGAGATGCCAAATGCGTGGGTAGGTAAAGTGTGTTTATAGCTGTGTGTTTGACAAGGCTTTATTATTCAGAATAATACTGGTCAAGAATGGAATGGCATATCATAAGAGCCTGCCTTGTTGGAATAGATAGACTTGTTCAATTGGGTTAAGCAGTTGTTCCCTGGCCTCTTTCTAATAATGACAAAGAGGAAACAAGCAGCAACTCATGAGAGAGAGACAGAGAGACAGAGAAAGAACAACAGAACGAGGGACAGCGAGAGAGAAAATGGGAGAGATACCTCAATCCACCCATCCCTTGTCCTCTCATCAGCCCTGAGGCAAATGGAGCAGTGGGGTTCATTGGATCAGTGCACATGTGTACACTCAGACCACCTCCCCTTGTCGGCCCTGCAGTCCCTCAGCACTGGCCTTGTGCGTCATCTTGAGGTAATTGAGGGTTCCATGTTCGGAACCTTTCTGTCAGCCTCCACATCTTGGTATTATTATTATTGTTCCTAAAACGAACATGCTTATTTCTGTATTTGCACTATATAGAAACCTTGGCGTCACAGGCGGTTGGTGGCACCTTAATTGGGGAGGACGGGCTCGTGTTAATGGCTGGAGCGGAATAGGTGGAATGGTATCAAATACGTCAAACACATGGTTTCCAGCACCCTCAGCACCCCTAGTTCCAGTGGCTATGGACAGTAGTAAACACACACACACACACACACACACACACACACACACACACACACACACACACACACACACACACACACACACACACACACACACACACACACACACACACACACACACACCTAAGCATTATGGGATGTTAATTGCTTCAAGGAAAGTTCCACCCAAAATCTTTTGATATTTATTTCATTAGTCCATTGTTGACAAAATGTTTAGTCCCATTTGTTTCCGTTCCATCCATTATAATGCGCTGTCCTCCCCTCAGAGCCTCCTGTGCTTGGTGTTGAGTGTGACATTAAACTTTTGTAATGTTGATGAAAATCTTCTTCTCCTTTCCTCGGCTGCAGCCTGCGCAGAAGTACGTACATGCACACACACATACACAAATGCACACACATGCTGTACATGCACACACACACACACACGTGCACCCACACATTGACGAACACACAGACACACAAAACACACATGCACACACACGTGCACCCACACATTGACGAACACACAGACACACAAAACACACATGCACACACACGTGCACCCACACATTGACGAACACACAGACACACAAAACACACATGCACACACATGCACCCACACACGTGAACACACAGACACACAAAACACACATGCACACACACGTGCACCCACACATTGACGAACACACAGACACACAAAACACACATGCACACACACGTGCACCCACACATTGACGAACACACAGACACACAAAACACACATGCACACACACGTGCACCCACACATTGACGAACACACAGACACACAAAACACACATGCACACACACGTGCACCCACACATTGACGAACACACAGACACACAAAACACACATGCACACACACACACGCACACACACGTGCACCCACCCATTGACGAACACACAGACACACAAAACACACATGCACACACACGTGCACCCACACATTGACGAACACACAGACACACAAAACACACATGCACACACACGTGCACCCACACATTGACGAACACACAGACACACAAAACACACATGCACACACACGTGCACACCCACACACCGCAACCTTTTTTCATTCACATAACCTTTCACATTCAAAGGTCCGGGCTCTCCACAGCACATTAAACACATGTGACAGGAGAGGTGACATGGAAGAAAATATCATAACATGATAAACACAATGACAAAAGAACGGAAACACTTGAATAAATGAGGAATAGAACGTATATTGAAAGAAGGTGCTTCAACACAGGTTTGGTTCCTGAGTTAATGAAAGGAAAACTCCACCCAAAAACTATCTTGGAAACTTGAGTGCTGACAAGCAAAACATTTTGGGACTATGTCAACAATGGACTAATGAAACAAATACCAAAATGTTGTTTTTGGGTGGAACATTCCTTTAAGCAATTAACATCCCATAATGCTTAGCGTCATATTTAAAAATTCCCAGTTGGTCATTATTTAGCTACCATGGCTAGAAGAGATCTCAGTGACTTTGAAAGAAGGGTCTCAAAGGATTATAGGGTCTTTAAAGGTGTGTGTGTGTGTGTGTGTGTGTGTGTGTGTGTGTGTGTGTGTGTGTGTGTGTGTGTGTGTGTGTGTGTGTGTGTGTGTGTGTGTGTGTGTGTGTGTCTCAGTCACCAGATCTTCACCAAACTGAACACGTATGGGACATTCTGGAGCAGTGCCTGAGATAGCATTTTATACCACCATCAACAAAACAACAAAATGAAGGAATTTCTTGTGGAAGAATAGTGTCCTTCCAATAGAGTTCCAGACACTTGTAGAATCTATGCCAAGGTGCATTGAAGCTGTACTGGCAGCTTGGGGTGCCAAGAGCAAATGGAATGGCATCAAACACCTGGAAGCCATGGAAACCATGTGTTGGAAATATTTAATACCATTCCACTGATTCCGCTCCAGTCATTACCACAAGCCCGTCCTCCCCAATTAAGGTGCCACCAACATCCTGTGAGTCACAGGTAAATTAATTGACTGGGCCTCCGATTTGTGTCAGGCCGAACAACGCTGTTTACCTACGACTATATCCATGATATAGCACTGCCTCTTGTGCCTTACTGCTTAATTCATTTATTTGGTTTTAGAAACACCCCTCAATATTAATCAGTTCTGTCAAAATTATAAAAAAGCACTCCCTCACCTGAGTTAGCCTTTTGCAAGTGTGGGGGAATCATTTAAAGAAAAAGAAAAACCTGCACACTACTCTTACCAGTATCACTTCTGTGCCTCTTTAATCAGAAAACATCTTCAGCTTGCAGAAAGGGTCTGGAAAGCATTGATTCCCCCTAAAACGTTTCCCACAAACCAGGGTTGTATTCTCCCATGTAAAACTGTCAGAACAAACATTCTAGGCAATTCCAAATGGAATGTCCTGCCACTTTTATAATAGCAGTCCTTCAAACCCCTGTTTGAGTCAGTTATAAACCAAGTGAGCCGTAAGTAGACCAGGACAAACATTAGCCAACCCCAAGACACAGGAACTGACTAATGCCTAAGTTTCATTTGACATTTAAGTAATGAAACTTCCCCTGTGAGCTCAATCGCTAATCACACTGAAGGTGTTTGCGTTGAGTATTTCCATGGATATAAACTTTATTCCCCACTAATTGCTTTACCTCCCATCCCTTAAAATAACAAGCATTTATGGAAATGTCATTCTGAGTCATTGTAATTCTGATTAACTTCAAGGAAGCACCATCTACTCAGATATTGCCTTTAGACTTATTTTCCCCTGGAGGTAGACTGTGACAGGCAGTTGAACTGGGTCGTGTTCATTAGGCACCAAATTGAAGAAAACAGACTGAGAAGGGGAGGGACAACCTAATATTGTCCAATTAGAAACACTTGTTTTCGTTTTCCGTTGCTACCGGTACCTTAATTCAATTACCACAATGTTGCTGCTATGATAATGTGACCAATTCACGCTAACATACAGTAATTGCTTACTTTTGTTCCACGATTAAAGTCAAATTAAATCAAATTTATTTATATAGCCGTTCTTACATCAGCTGATATCTCAAAGTGCTGTACAGAAACCCAGCCTAAAACCCCAAAGAGCAAGCAATGCAGATGTAGAAGCATGGTGGCTAGGAAAAACTCCCTAGAAAGGCCAAAACCTAGGAAGAAACCTAGAGAGGAACCAGGCTATGAGGGGTGGCCAGTCCTCTTCTGGCTGTGCCGGGTGGAGATTATAACAGAACATGGCCAAGATGTTCAAATATTCATAAATGACCAGCATGGTCAAATAATAATAATCACAGTAGTTGTCGAGGTTGCAACAGGACAGCACCTCAGGAGTAAATGTCAGTTGGCTTTTCATAGCCGATCATTGAGAATATCTCTACCGCTCCTGCAGTTTCTAGAGAGTTGAAAACAGCAGGTCTGAGACAGGTAGCATGTCCGGTGAACAGGTCAGGGTTCCATAGCCGCAGGCAGAACAGTTGAAACTGGAGCAGCAGTACGGCCAGGTGGACTGGGGACAGCAAGGAGTCATCATGCCGGGTAGTCCTGAGGCATGGTCCTAGGGGTCAGGTCCTCCGAGAGAGAGAAAGAAAGAAAGAGAGAAAGAGAGAATTAGAGAGAGCATACATAAATTCACATAGGACACCGGATAAGACAGGAGAAATAGTCCAGATATAACAGACTGACCCTAGCCCCCGACACATAAACTACTGCAGCATAAATACTGGAGGCTGAGACAGGAGGGGTCAGGAGACACTGTGGCCCCATCCGATGATACCCCCACACAGGGCCAAACAGGCAGGATATAACCCCACCCACTTTGCCAAAGCACAACCCCCACACCACAAAAGGCTCTGACTGGCTATTTGAATGGGTTATTTCTGACTAAGATGCTTGTGCCATCTTTACCCCTTTTAAGTCAGATTGCCATTAGTTCATTGACTCTGGCAAGGGAGAGTTGGGATCTGCAAAAACACATTTCCAATTTACTCATGCATATTAATACACCCTTGCACATGTGTGAAATAGGACAAATATAAGCACCCATTGGATACTTATAGAGAGAACAAAGGTCATGATATCAATCTGATCTGAGAACAGACAGGTCATGTAACTTTCTGCCAACCTGGAAGACTTGCTTGCTACACACTCTGAAATTCTCAATTGCATGCTCCTCGTGTCCTCTCTCTCTCCTCGTCTCCTTCTCAAAACCCATTGGAGGAGAAGGTCAGAGGGTTTTGAAGAGGAAACAGGACTCAAGAAGTATGCAATGAGATCCTATAAATGTAGACCTCCTAAATAGAAAAAGGATCATCTCTCCTCTCCTCAGGAGAAAGATCTCCTGTTCTTTCTTGTTTATTCCAGTTCAGTCCCTTCTTAGCAATGCAGTTGAAGGAAATTAGACATGGAGCCATTTAGAGTATTGAAATACCATTGGACTGACCACAGGGGTAAAACCGCAACAATCAATCGCCCGCAGCCACTTCATATCTACTCCATTCACTCACTTTATCGATCATTCTCCACTGACTCACTGGGAAAAACCTAAGCCCTCAATATAAAGTCCTCGTCCAACAAGCCTCCAAAGTAATTAGAGACAGTAAATCATTTATATCGAGAGAGAGAGGTGTTTATTAGAGTTCCTATAATGACTTGCATTATTCACGTAGACCCAGGTATTGAGGTAATGTCTTACTTTCACAATGTCTTACAGTCACATTAGAATCATTTCTGGGTTTGGGGAATTACCCCTGGCCCCAGTGGTCGTTAGTGACCTGGTTTAATCTCCTCTACTTGGCTTTGATGGAAGACCATGGCTGCGCGTTCCAAATGGCACCCTATTATGTACATAATGCACTACTTTTATCTTGGGTAAAACTAGTGCACTAGGGAATAGGATGCCATTTGGGTCACAGTCCACGTTTCAGACTGCAGACACTTTCTGTCTGGTGGGAAATATAGTTGGACGGACGGCGCCCAGAGAGAGAAAGACAAGAACAAAGTGGCCATTGATTAAAGTGAATCACATGATTAAAACCAAATGTCTTAATTTGCTTTTGGCGAGTGAAAAAAGCAACAAATTGGTCTTTGCCAATCGCCATTAATTTAAAATTTAACATAAATTAAAACATGATAAAAGGTAGACCAATACTTCTGCCGAGCCTATTATAATTGGTATATACAGAAACAAATTTAAAATACAGTAGGGGAACTTTAAACATGCATGCACAGTCACAGCATAATCCTACAACTCATTTAAAATACAGTAGGGAACTTTAAACATGCATGCACAGTCACAGCATAATCCTACAACTCATTTAAAATACAGTAAGGAAACTTTAAACATGCATGCACAGTCACAGCATAACCCTACAACTCATTTAAAATACAGTAAGGAAACTTTAAACATGCATGCACAGTCACAGCATAACCCTACAACTCATTTAAAATACAGTAAGGGAACTTTAAACATGCATGCACAGTCACAGCATAACCCTACAACTCATTTAAAATACAGTAAGGGAACTTTAAACATGCATGCACAGTCACAGCATAACCCTACAACTCATTTAAAATACAGTAAGGGAACTTTAAACATGCATGCACAGTCACAGCATAACCCTACAACTCATTTAAAATACAGTAAGGGAACTTTAAACATGCATGCACAGTCACAGCATAATCCTACAACTCATTTAAAATACAGTAAGGAAACTTTAAACATGCATGCACAGTCACAGCATAATCCTACAACTCATTTAAAATACAGTAGGGGAACTTTAAACATGCATGCACAGTCACAGCATAACCCTACAACTCATTTAAAATACAGTAAGGGAACTTTAAACATGCATGCACAGTCACAGCATAATCCTACAACTCATTTAAAATACAGTAAGGAAACTTTAAACATGCATGCACAGTCACAGCATAATCCTAAAACTCATTTAAAATACAGTAAGGGAACTTTAAACATGCATGCACAGTCACAGCATAATCCTACAACTCATTTAAAATACAGTAAGGAAACTTTAAACATGCATGCACAGTCACAGCATAATCCTACAACTCATTTAAAATACAGTAAGGGAACTTTAAACATGCATGCACAGTCACAGCATAATCCTACAACTAATTTAAAATACAGTAAGGGAACTTTAAACATGCATGCACAGTCACAGCATAATCCTAAAACTCATTTAAAATACAGTAAGGGAACTTTAAACATGCATGCACAGTCACAGCATAATCCTACAACTCATTTAAAATACAGTAAGGGAACTTTAAACATGCATGCACAGTCACAGCATAATCCTAAAACTCATTTAAAATACAGTAAGGGAACTTTAAACATGCATGCGCAGTCACAGCATAACCCTACAACTCATTTAAAATACAGTAAGGGAACTTTAAACATGCATGCACAGTCACAGCATAATCCTACAACTAATTTAAAATACAGTAAGGGGACTTTAAACATGCATGCACAGTAACAGCATAATCCTACAACTAATTTAAAATACAGTAAGGGAACTTTAAACATGCATGCACAGTCACAGCATAATCCTACAACTCATTTAAAATACAGTAAGGGAACTTTAAACATGCATGCACAGTAACAGCATAATCCTAAAACTCATTTCTCCAGTGTCAGTGATATAGATTCTGAATCCCGTTATATTCTTTTATGTTCTTACAGGGTAACTTCAGTATTTTGGGATTTTGTATTTTAATTACCTACTCAGACAAACGAATGGATAGCATTTTTATGTCTCTGCCTGCAGCTTGAAGGAAGCTGAAGGTAGCATATCTTTAGCTTAGCACAATTGTTGAAAGTCTATGGGTATCTACTAGCCAGCTCCTTTCAAAAGCAGGGAAAACTTAAATGTACCTAAAGCATGAGAAAACTATTTTGTCCAAATGAGTAGCTCTCATGTGTCACTTTTTGTCCTTTCTTGTCAGAAGTAGTTTCCCCTCAACATTTGACATCTTTCTAACCTGATGAGACCCTTTTTTAATTTTTCCTTTATTTAACTGGTCAAGTCAGTTTAGAACAAATTCTTATTTTCAATGACGGCCTAGGAACAGTGGGTTAACTGCCTGTTCAGGGGCAGAATGACAGATTTGTACCTAGTCAGCTCGGGGGTTTAAACTTGCAACCTTCTGGTTACTAGTCCAACGCTCTAACCACTAGGCTACCCTGCCGCCGCAAATTCAGAAAAATACACGTTTGTTTTCATGTTTTTTTATGTTTGGGGTGGATTTTCTATGAATACATATATTTATTTATTTAGTATTGTATGAGCACCGTAGTAGAAATAAGTCATTGTTTGATAGTAAATCTGAAAAGCATAATCATAGTTGCAAGCTCTGCTGTCTACTACAGAAGACATTTATAAACAAGCTTTTATTTAGTTCTCATTTAACGTGGAAAAAAGATCACCAAACTATTCCTGGGATAATTGCTTACTAAAATAAATTTGAATAACAAACTCACAAAAAATATAATTACACAATAAAACACACCTTTCTTCATACCATAAAATATGCTAATTGTGTTGGCAGCCATTTTAAAAAACCAGGAGGAGAAAATGATCCAGGTCACACATGTGATATCACTGAAAAGCCCAGAATGTCCTCTCAAAGGTACAGCAGTGGCATGTATGGCCTTAGAGATGCGGAACAACAACGAATGTCCGCTAGAGAGGACATAAATTCATTGCTGGGTCTCAGGATGATATCAGTCCTTTCTAAGTTCACTAACATCTGGTGATTTCTCTCTTGGTTTAAGGTATATTTAATAACCAAAGAGCGCCATCTATTGGTCAAAAAATAGAATACAGCAACTTAGTCAGACTATACAATGAATAGCAGCAGCAGTAGAATTGAAACCAATCACGTTTGAAGATGGATAAACCAAAATGTAATGTTCTTAATATTTGAGAGAAATGACTTGGTTTGTAAAGCCTTGTTTATAAATATCCTACTTTTTAAGATATTAGTAGTGGTAAGCCATTGGTGCTTTTTGAGGTGGGTTCGGTTTCGGTTAGAATAGATTATACAAAAATAATCAAGGTTTTCTGGTTGACACAAAAAAAACATGATGGTAGTGACTGCAAATTACTGCTAATCACTTATTAACCATAATTTATTCACATGACTTTAATAAAATATTTCAGTTGCTGTGTATATTACATTTGTTTTATTCGATGACTTTATTATTTCATTCCAAGTCTTTATATAGCTGCTGTCTATGCAGTCTGACAAAATGTTGTATTTCTTCAAAGTAAATAAGGTATACTTTTATGACTGCGGAATAGCAACTATCAATCCCTTTGATAATGTATTTTCAGGTAGAGACACCTAGTGAAGCAAAGGCTGCATTATTGTCTCTTCCGTAGCAGGCATAAAAGAAACACAGACAAGTAGATGCACAATGGATTATGGTAATTGAAGTTAATTACCACGTGTTCTGCGCTAAACTATGTTGAATATTGGCCTGTTGGAAACTACAACTCCCTACTACATCACACAGTGCAGGCTTGATTTGATTTATCCATAGAGAAACTGTGTAACGTGTGCAATGAGCTCACAGAAGAAAAAGGATATGTTATTCTATATATATCAATAAGAACAGTATATAGGTCTATTGAATATGATTGTAACTATCTACTGTCCTTACAGTATGTCAGGTTGGAAAGAAACTAAGTTATGTCAAAAACGTTGACATAAAGTGAAGAACTTGAGAACTGAAATACAATACACGCAATACAATGCAGGGCTCCTGAGTGGTGCAGCGGTCTAAGGCACTGCATCTCAGTGCAAGAGGTGCCACTGCAGTCTCTGGTTTGAATCTGGGCTGCATCACATCTGGCTGAGATTGTGAGTCCCATAGGGTGGCGCACAATTGGCCCAGCGTCGTCCGGATTTGGCCCGGGGTAGGCTGTCATTGTAAATAAGAATTTGTTCTTATCTGAATTGCCTCGTTAAATAAAGGTTACATTTAAAAAGTGGCAGTGGGGTACATTCATTACACTGAGGCGTTCACATACCGTATAACAGACAGTTGTGCCCCCAGCAGAACCAGCTGTCACAGAGTGCTGTGCAGCATGTGGAGGCCTGGAAGTGGCTGATGGATAGTCTTGCCAATCAGAAAAGTGATCCAGCCCAAGAGGCCGAAACTGGTTATCTGGTTATCTGGTTATCTGGTTATCCCAGACCACAGAAGCAGCAGTGACAGAGGAAGAAGCCCACCACCACCGGTACATCAGATGAGGTGTCTGGCAACAGGTGGCAGCAGAGCAGCCAGCCAGAGTGAAGGAGGAGACCTCAGCTCACCCAAGCGCTTCCTCAGTAGCCCCCTTAGCCAGAAAGAAGAGGGATGTCGTCACTGCTGTTCACTCATACTGATATGGATACATCAGAATTGTGGTCAATTCCATTTCAATTCAGTCAATTCTGGAAGTAAACTGAAATTCCAATTGTAAACGTGCTCCTAGAGAGGCATTAAGGAACATTGGCATTTAAATTATAGTTTACTTCCTGAATTGACTGAATAGAAAAGGAATTGACCGCAACCGAGGCAAACAAACATGAGCATACATTATTCAGCCATGTGTTTTTATTTACCATTTAGATTTGAGTTACATTTATGTAAAAGTAATGATTGTCATGAGAGATTAGAAGCACAGCACATCACAATGGCCCTGATAGCAAAAGAGCAGGGTTCTTCAACCTTTTGTTGCCCAGGGACCCCTCCCAGGAAAACTGGCAACCCAGGGACTGCCATCATTATGTTAGCAAAACAATTTCACGTCTTGTATTATCATCAGGTGAATGATAATGACAAGGAGAAGTAGTTACCAATTTAGAATGAATACATTTGGTAGATAGTTTCCCATTATTTTGATCTCCCCACATTATAATCAAAGATACTGGTAAATAACACATGATACACCACCGGTGAACAAGCAAGGAGGTGGGCAGAGCCAAGCACGAGCTAGTGCGATCCTATTGGTGCGTTCTAGCAGGTATTTGCATATTTCCATTATGGAAAGCCTACTCTCTGAAGTGTGCATGTGCAGTAACTCCACTCGCCATATCACTCCAAAAACATTTTTTTCCTAACTTTTAGAAAGGGTCAAGTCTACAAAACATAGTGCACTCTGTTCACAACAGATTCTAGTCTTGCAGAATATTTGGCCAAGTTTAATCTAGCTCCATCTCCCACTTCACGCCAGGGGACTTCCTCTCATCACCATATTTGGTGGTGAGTGGACGTTCTAAATGGAAGCTTCAGATTTATACATCTGTTGTAACATCTGTCGCCGACTTCTATCTGTGTTATAATTGGAAGAGGAAGTGTAAACTCTAACATAGTCTATTAGCTAGAAAGGTAACTCCAAACACATTTCAACTAAGAGCAGTTATAGCTGGTTAAACAAATGTGTTGGCAAAAATGGATGTTCAAGCCAACAAAGCTTACCAGCAGCCCTTTCACGGGTGCTTTTTCAAAGCCTATGTTAGATACTGCAGTGAGTGTATTGACTCCAACGAGTGTAATTTGGTCAAAATGTGTTTATTCTGTTGTTACTAGAGATATAAATAAAAACATTGAAATATGTTTAGTTTTTTAATTCATATTTTTGCGGAGCCCTGGTTGAATACCTCGGCCATAGAGTGGTAAAATATCAGCTCTGAATGGAGTGACTGTGTAAAAACCAACGAGCTTTTATTAAAAAACAATAATGATCCGGACCAGGAAACACAATCAAAAGAATGTTGGCTCGTACTGGTCAGGGGTGAGTTTCCCAAAAACCTAAAGATCATGTTTAGCATTAAGATCATCATGCCTTCATTGCCTACCAATCGTAAAGCTATGTGCTGTAGTCTTAGTCTATTACCTCATCAGTGTAAGATATGAAGCTTATTTCTCCTCTTTACTGTTGTTCCCCTCAGGTGGACTGGGATAGCTGACAAATTATTACATCTGTGAAACACACTAAAAGACACAAACCATAAAATATGAAAGATGACCTTGCTGAGCCAACCTGTTGTGGCATCATACCTCACATACACAATCTAAGGTGTAATCTAAGGTGCTCTATATTGCATTTTTGTCACACTGTGAACAGAGGTTTGTCCCACAGGCACAATCACATGAAAATTCTTCCTATCTATGCTATCGAAGAAACAAGAAAGGGAAATGTATTCAAAATGCCTTCAGTCCATGCACTTTCAAATCCAATTGGATTTTTCAAATGGACGCATTCTTTGTTATTTCAAAGCTCAATCTGCTCACTGTGACAGTACAGAAGGGTATTACATTACTTTTTAGACACAGAGGCTATACAGTACCTGATGGATCATTTGCCTAAGTTACTTTCATTAGAGCCCAGCAGGTGTCATTTGAATGGTTTAACGTTTGCTCTGAGAGTACATTAGAACATCGAAAGGCAGTGCATGATGGGAAACCAACTCTAACAGGTATATTAATGCATAATGTTTGTTTAATCTCAGATTGACGTGTAAGATAATACTTTCTAGAAAATGTTCATCATGACTTGTGATTAAAAGGCATAGCTAAAACCTTTTAAAGGGATCATTTACATTTGTCAAAGTTTTTCAGACCTCAAACCTTATCTAAAGAGTGAAGGCCATATGCACGTCATTTATAGGTAGATGTACACCAGGAGGCCTTGCCATCCCAAATGAATAGTAAAAAATGTATACCATAAATCCAATATTAGGACATTCTTAGCAACTGAGTGTACATTTACCTTCACCACCAGCAGAGGACAAAATCTGCTTTCCTTCAGTATTTATTTTGTATAATTCCATATAATTTGGTTAAATGACTATTATGTAAACTTTAAAACATTAGACAAGAAGAGCGAAGGGTCTATCTTTTCCTGAAGAAATTCTGCTGTATTAAAACTTCTCTTTGTTGGCAGTTGTTTGTGACAGAGTTATGCAAGATTATGGTTCTGGCTTTCCGAGATTACATTAAAACTCATTAACCTAATTAGACTCTACATGGCATTGAATTACCGGCTTTGTCGCAAATGGCATCCTATTCCCTATCCACTATTTGGGACGTACTCACAGTCTTCTTTAATTCCATTACAATGTTTACGAAAGACTGGCTTATCACACCCTATGGAAATTAATAACACAATGTAATTCATCTTGCCACATGTATCTGTGCTGTAGAAATGGCTTTGAAAACTGAATAACCATATTATCCAAGTCACACACCTCAATATCCGAGGGCTGTGGAATCCAAGCAAAGCAGTTCTTGTTAAATGAGTTAAAAACTAAAGCGAGTCGTACACTCTTTGTATGAACTTCCAGTCATTTATTGGGTGAACCACCAACGCTTCAGCATCAGCTTACCTTCTGCAGGGTCTTTTCTTATTAAATGCCTTGTTACCAATGAATCAGCCATACTCTGAACCTTTTTATCAATATATTGTAAAAGTATTGTGTCAAACGGGAAGCTATAGTATTGCCTGCTTAGAAACAGAATGGGCAGAACATACATTTCATATGAATTTCCAAAACATGGGGAAAAGTGAAGTGAGTCAGGCGAAGAAAGAAGCCTTACTGTAAGTGACATAATTCTCCAACTGATCATTTAACGCTTTACGGAAACATTTCATTTCTTTCATGCTCCATAAGAGATGCAGAAAACTGTTCATGTCAAAAGGTTCACATACCACCAGCTTATCAAAAGTTAAGTTGTTGGACGATGGTGGTCTTGTGAAACGCTGTGGTTTAGGCCTGCTTGAAGCTCGCTCTTCTCTGGGGTGGGACTGCAGTATGTGGACAGCTTGGTTAAGGATTTCACTGCTGTTGATAACTTCATTTCTTCCTTCTCACAGTAGCTCTCCAGCTGCCTCTTGAGTTCTGAGACAGATTCCTTCACTGTCTTAAAATCACAACCTTGGTTAAGGATGGTGGCAGGAGCAACTGGAGCAGGAAGTGACTGAGCCTAGGAGAAGGATGAAGTGAGTCAGGCTGAAGGACTCCTGGAGCAACTGGAGCAGGAAGTGACAGAGCCCAGGAGAAGGATGAAGTGAGTCAGGCTGAAGGACTCCTGGAGCAACTGGAGCAGGAAGTGACTGAGCTCAGGAGAAGGATGAAGTGAGTCAGGCTGAAGGACTCCTGGAGCAACTGGAGCAGGAAGTGACTGAGCCCAGGAGAAGGATGAAGTGAGTCAGGCTGAAGGACTCCTGGAGCAACTGGAGCAGGAAGTGACTGAGCCCAGGAGAAGGATGAAGTGAGTCAGGCTGAAGGACTCCTGGAGCAACTGGAGCAGGAAGTGACTGAGCCCAGGAGAAGGATGAAGTGAGTCAGGCTGAAGGACTCCTGGAGCAACTGGAGCAGGAAGTGACTGAGCTCAGGAGAAGGATGAAGTGAGTCAGGCTGAAGGACTCCTGGAGCAACTGGAGCAGGAAGTGACTGAGCCCAGGAGAAGGATGAAGTGAGTCAGGCTGAAGGACTCCTGGAGCAACTGGAGCAGGAAGTGACTGAGCCCAGGAGAAGGATGAAGTGAGTCAGGCTGAAGGACTCCTGGAGCAACTGGAGCAGGAAGTGACTGAGCCCAGGAGAAGGATGAAGTGAGTCAGGCTGAAGGACTCCTGGAGCAACTGGAGCAGGAAGTGACTGAGCTCAGGAGGAGACATGCTGAGATGGAGCAGTTCTCACACACTGAGGACAACATCCAGTTCCTTCAGAGGTTCAAAGACCATAGTACCCCCCCCCCCCCTGTGTCTGAAGAGTTACCTGCCACCATCCTTAACCAAGGTTGTGATTTTAAGACAGTGAAGGAATCTGTCTCAGAACTCAAGAGGCAGCTGGAGAGCTACTGTGAGAAGGAAGAAATGAAGTTATCAACAGCAGTGAAAGCTGTCCACATACTGCAGTCAACCAAGCCTAGCATCGGAGACCCACAATACGCACAAATCTTAAAATACCCTGTAATTTCAAAGTGGAGGATAAGATAAGATATATTTTTAAAGATAAGTTACATGGACTCACTCTGTGTGAAAAAATAAAGGATATAATTTCTTACCCTTCCTCTGTCCCCCACACATACAACATTAGTATGTCAAGTATTGAATTTCAAGCATAGATTCAACTACAACTACCAGGGAGCTTTTTGAAAGCCTCATAAAGGAGGGCAATGATTGGTAGATGGGTAACAATAACAAATTAGACATTGAATATATCTTTAAGCATGGTCAAGGTAATAATTATGCTGTGGATTATTTATTAAACCACCAAGACACATCAAAGATACAGTCATTCCTCTGAACTGAGCTGCAAGACAGGAGTGAAACTGCTCAGGGATGTTATCATGAGGCCATTGGGGATTTTAAAATATTTACAGAGTCAACTGAGGATGGATCAACAACATTGTATTGACTCCACAATCATGACCTAAATGACGGAGTGAAAAGAGGAATACAAATATACAGAATATTCCAAAACATGCATTTTTATCCAACAAGGCACTAAAGTAATACTGCAAAAAAACACTAAATGCACTAAATGCAAAGCCCTATTTATGGTGCAAATCCAACACACCACTGAGTAACTGCCTCCTTATTTTCAGGCATGGTGATGGCTTCATCATGGTATGGGTATGCTTGACATCAGCAAATACTTTGGAGTTTTTCAGGATAAGAAGAAACGGGATGGATCTATGCACAGGCAAAATTCTAGAGGAAAACCTTCTTCAGTCTGCTTTACACCAGACACTGTATCCTTTCAGCAGGACAATAACCTACAATACAATGCAAGGCCAAATATACACTGGAGTTGCCTACCAAGAAGACAGTGAATGTTCCTGAGTGGCCAAGTTACAGTTTTTTCTTAAATCTGCTTGAAAATCTATGGCAAGACTTGAGCATTTCTGTGTAGCCATGACCCCCAACATCTTGACAGAGCATGAAGCATTATGAGACATACCCAACAAGACTCGAATCTATAATTGCTGCCAAAGGTGTTTCTAACATGTATTGACTCAGGGAGCTGAATACTCATGCAACAACTATATTTTAGTTCATTTCTAACCATCTTTAAAATAAAATAAAAATGTCTTCCACTTTCACATTACAGAGTATTTTGTGTAGATTGTTGACCAAAAATTACAATTAAATCAATTTAAATCCCACTTTGTAGTACAATAAAATGTGAAGAAATCCAAGGGGTATGAATACATTAGCAAGGTATTGATTCTTGAAGAATATTACTGATAGATGCCTCATGAGTTTAGTTTAACTGTCTTACCCCATCAGAACCCAGAATATAAACGTGTTTTACCCCAGTGTTTTTTAACAATGTTATTGTAAACTAACACAGTACAAAAAGTGTACACAAACCCTGGTTCAAAACAGGAATATAATAATAATAACATGTGCTGTGTACTATGACACAACTTAAAGCCAGCCAGTCTTCAGGAGTAGATCTGCTCTCATCATGGCAAACTACTGGAGGTTTACTTTCGCACCAATCAGCAGTGTATCTGGATCCACTGACTACTGCCTGTGAACACAGCTACTGTATGGGCTGTATTCAGGGCTGCTGGGATCAGGATGATCTGAAGGCTGTCTACAGCTGCCCAGAGTGCCGACAGACACGTTGTCCCAAGACCTGTTCTGAGCAGAAACACTTTGCTTGCTAAAGTGGTGGAGAAACTGAAAAATACTGCTCTTTGAGTTGTTCCTCCTGCTCAATATCTTAGCTACTTAAAATAACTAACAGTTCATTAACTGTAATTTGGGTTTCTGTATGATGATATACGTTTCAGTGATCTTCAAATATGTACAGATTGTATGAAAATCAAAGATACAAATCAATTAAATGTACTATATCCATAAAACGTGAAATGACTGTCCATTCTGATTCTAAGCAGGCAATAGTATAACCTTCTTGTAGACGCAATACTGCTTCTGTCACGTCCTGACCATAGAAAGTCTTTATTTTCTATGGTGGAGTAGGTCAGGGCGTGACTGGGGGGTTAGTCTAGTTTATTCTTTCTATGTGGGTGTTCTAGTTTTCATGTTTCTATGTTGGTGATTTGTATGATTCCCAATTAGAGGCAGCTGGTAATTGTTGTCTCTAATTGGATATCATATTTAAGTAGTGTTTGTTCCCACCTGTGTTTGTGGGATATTGTGTTTGAGTTAGTGCACGAAGCATCGCTGTAGTCACGGTTCGTTGTTAGTTTATTGTTTATTTCTTGTTGCTTAGTTTCACTTTCTAATAAATAATGTGGAACTCAACATCCGCTGCGCCTTGGTCTGACATTTATTCCAGCGAACGTGACAGCTTCTGCCAAGAGGTCTGGACTTTTATGGCACAGGAGGCAGTGTACTTGCCCTGTAACTACAGGCTTGGATGTTGAAGCTCCACTATGGCGGTTCCCCCTTGATCACTACATTAGTGTTAGTCTGACAGACAATGAGAGGATGGACCCTGCCCCCACCGTCAGTATGAAAGCCTCTCCTTACTTTAACATGATTAACACAGAGTCTCAGTCTGGTCCTTCCTGTCTCCATTGCTTTGACAGGAGCCCAGGGGGCGTGATGGGTGTGACAGACATTAGTGAACACACAGGTCCTGTTGTGTCCCATCACCAGACCCTCACCAGACCATCACTAGAACACTGATGTAATAAGAGGGGTTGAGAGAAAAGAGACCCAGGCTGTGTTCAGGCAGACTGGAGCCACGTCTATAGACACGGTGTAGTGAGGCTAACTGAAGACAAACAGGATCAAATTACAGAAACCAGGGTAGTAGTTGTCTGTCGGCCATCTTAGGATAAGTCAAGGCCAACTGTTTCACCAAAGATAAGTTGAGATGAGGCCAACATGTGGGCAATGAATATTCACATACTTTCAAAGAGATAATTGCTGGAGAGCATTAAAAAGAAGATTGCAAAAAGTGCATTAAAATCACATATTTAGATTATTACAATTATTTTATCCTATATCAATATCATATATGAAATAGATTAGTCTCACATACAGAAGAGGACTGCCCACCCCACATATGCTCTCTCTAATACTCTCTTTCTTTCTCTCTCTCGGAGGACCTGAGCCCTAGGACCATGCCCCAGGACTACCTGACATGATTTTTTATTTATTTATTTCACCTTTATTCAACCAGGTAGGCAAGTTGAGAACAAGTTCTCATTTACAATTGCGACCTGGCCAAGATAAAGCAAAGCAGTTCGACACATACAACGACACAGAGTTACACATGGAGCAAAACAAGCATACAGTCAATAATACAGTATAAACAAGTCTATATACAATGTGAGCAAATGAGGTGAGATAAGGGAGGTAAAGGCAAAAAAAGGCCATGGTGGCAAAGTAAATACAATATAGCAAGTAAAACACTGGAATGGTAGATTTGCAATGGAAGAATGTGCAAAGTAGAAATAAAAATAATGGGGTGCAAAGGAGCAAAATAAATAAATTAAATACAGTAGGGAAAGAGGTAGTTGTTTGGGCTAAAATATAGGTGGGCTATGTACAGGTGCAGTAATCTGTGGGCTGCTCTGACAGTTGGTGCTTAAAGCTAGTGAGGGAGATAAGTGTTTCCAGTTTCAGTGCTTTTTGTAGTTCGTTCCAGTCATTGGCAGCAGAGAACTGGAAGGAGAGGCGGCCAAAGAAAGAATTGGTTTGGGGGTGACTAGAGAGATATACCTGCTGGAGCGTGTGCTACAGGTGGGAGATGCTATGGTGACCAGCGAGCTGAGATAAGGGGGGACTTTACCTAGCAGGGTCTTGTAGATGACATGGAGCCAGTGGGTTTGGCGACGAGTATGAAGCGAGGGCCAGCCAACGAGAGCGTACAGGTCGCAATGGTGGGTAGTATATGGGGCTTTGGTGACAAAATGGATTGCACTGTGATAGACTGCATCCAATTTGTTGAGTAGGGTATTGGAGGCTATTTTGTAAATGACATCGCCAAAGTCGAGGATTGGTAGGATGGTCAGTTTTACAAGGGTATGTTTGGCAGCATGAGTGAAGGATACTTTGTTGCGAAATAGGAAGCCAATTCTAGATTTAACTTTGGATTGGAGATATTTGATATGGGTCTGGAAGGAGAGTTTACAGTCTAACCAGACACCTAAGTATTTGTAGTTGTCCACGTATTCTAAATCAGAGCCGTCCAGAGTAGTGATGTTGGACAGGCGGGTAGGAGCGGGTAGCGATCGGTTTAAGAGCATGCATTTAGTTTTACTTGTATTTAAGAGCAATTGGAGGCCACGGAAGGAGAGTTGTATGGCATTGAAGCTTGCCTGGAGGGTTGTTAACACAGTGTCCAAAGAAGTATAGTATAGTATACAGAATGGTGTCGTCTGCGTAGAGGTGGATCAGAGACTCACCAGCAGCAAGAGCGACCTCATTGATGTATACAGAGAAGAGAGTCGGTCCAAGAATTGAACCCTGTGGCACCCCCATAGAGACTGCCAGAGGTCCGGACAGCAGACCCTCCGATTTGACACACTGAACTCTATCAGAGAAGTAGTTGGTGAACCAGGCGAGGCAATCATTTGAGAAACCAAGGCTGTCGAGTCTGCCGATGAGGATGTGGTGATTGACAGAGTCGAAAGCCTTGGCCAGGTCAATGAACACGGCTGCACAGTAATGTTTCTTATCGATGGCGGTTAAGATATCGTTTAGGACCTTGAGTGTGGCTGAGGTGCACCCATGACCAGCTCTGAAACCAGATTGCATAGCAGAGAAGGTATGGTGAGATTCAAAATGGTCGGTAATCTGTTCGTTGACTTGGCTTTCGAAGACCTTAGAAAGGCATGGTAGGATAGATATAGGTCTGTAGCAGTTTGGGTCAAGAGTGTCCCCCCCTTTGAAGAGGGGGATGATCGCAGCTGCTTTCCAATCTTTGGGGATCTCAGACGACACGAAAGAGAGGTTGAACAGGCTAGTAATAGGGGTGGCAACAATATTGGCAGATAATTTTAAAAAGAAAGGGTCCGGATTGTCTAGCCCGGCTGATTTGTAGGGGTCCAGATTTTGCAGCTCTTTCAGAACATCAGCTGAACGGATTTGGGAGAAGGAGAAATGGGGAAGGCTTGGGCGAGTTGCTGTGGGGGGTGCAGTGCTGTTGACCGGGGTAGGAGTGATGATGACTCCTTGCTGTCCCCAGTCCACCTGACCGTGCTGCTGCTCCAGTTTCAACTGTTCTGCCTTATTATTATTGGACCATGCTAATAATTTATGAACATTTGAACATCTTGGCCATGTTCTGTTATAATCTCCACCCGGCACAGCCAGAAGAGGACTGGCCACCCCACATAGCCTGGTTCCTCACTAGGTTTCTTCCTAGGTTTTGGCCTTTCTAGGGAGTTTTTCCTAGCCACCGTGCTTCTACACCTGCATTGCTTGCTGTTTGGGGTTTTAGGCTGGGTTTCTGTACAGCACTTTGAGATATCAGCTGATGTACGAAGGGCTATATAAATAAATTTGATTTGATTTGACATAAAACGTGCAATTTGTATTTGATTTTATATATTTTTGTACATACCTTTTGCAATAGAGAGAATGAGAGAGAGATAGAAAGAGGAAGAGAGAGAGAAAGAGAAAGACAGAGAGTGCGAGATAGAGAAAGAGATTCTCATTCACTTTAAGATACCCAATCTGGATATTAGGATGCCTAGTTTCCCATTAACCAGATTCATATTTTTCTTGACACCTCCAATCCCAACAAATACATTTCTTCACATACACACACCAGACGTGCCACCACCCAGACACATACATTACAATGACACCCCTTAATAATGTATCGCTCACAGCGACAAATATCCCAAACAGAGCGACATTCAGCCATAAAGATGTATCATTATTGACATGGTTTTTTTGCACACTGAAATGGTGCATCATGGTTGGAAAGGCAGTGCCATGGGGTTTGTGCTTGACTTGATATAATTTCCCCCAAAGCAAGAAACCAGGGGATCTTTAAATGAGCCATGCTCTCTAACATTACTGTCCTTTTATGGACTTGTGGATGGAGACACTCTGAATTTCTGGGATGTGCACTCAATGCAGTCCGACAGCTAGGTTATGGCCCACTGTGTTTTATACCTGGTTTCAAGTAGTATTTTTTTCTTTCAAATACATTGAGTGTTTGATTGCGCTTGGCTGGAGTGCCAGATGGGCAGAGGACACAGGGTTTGGACTTCTGGGACGATTTCATTGGTTCCATTAAACCAGAAAAACTCAATCAAGTGCCGCTAAAGTATTTGAAAGGAAACCAAGACTGTTTGAACCCAAGTCCTTTCTGTTTAAAGATGTTGTGCATTTGAATGTTTGACCTGAATATTTACAGTAATGGTGCATTATAAGAGGGTTTGGCTCATATCACAGCGGGAGGTCACAGTCTGGTCACAGTGTGTAGTACTTACGTGAAACAGTTTTGTGTGAATAAACAAACATTATACAGTGTACAGAACCATGTGCACATGGCTCAATAACCATGGTATTGTGTGGAATGAGGGGTATCAATATCAACTTTGAATTATACTCCGATAATTCAGAGAGACACAATGCACTTTCCTTTTGTTCTTCTGACACAATAAATCAACACCATACCGCTCCTGGTCACTTTGATTGACACCACCTTTTCCAGTGGGTCCTCCACCATCTCCTTGACTGCTAATGGATCTTCCAAAAACACAGATTTTCCCATGAAACTAACTCCAACAAGGAACAGACCATTAATAGACCAAAGCCTGTCTTCATGAACAACTTTATCCCGTTTTGCTCCATTCCTCAACGTGACAGTTTTCCACTCATTTACATTAACGTTACTTAACGCGTCATCCGACTCAGTGCTTCCGCTTCTGCCAACTTTCCCTCAGTTCGGAGGTCAAGAAGACGACCTTCCATGTCACATACTCCTTCACGTGTTTAAATTAAGGTGGGAAGCCGTAGTACTGACAGAATATTGGCACCGAAAATGTCACCTCCTTTACACATAGCTCAGGCAACCAGTCATGCTGTACTGCCTTTTGCTACAGTGGCAAGCAAATAGGTGATGCAAATGTGTTTTGTTTGTGATACCCATGTAAATATTTGCTATGTCCAGGAGCAGCCGTTGGGTTACAGTTGTCTTCTGGAACGATGGCATTGAGTTGTATTGATGTTTACTTGCAAACAGAATCATATCTAACCTCCTCATTAGTTTACATAATGGTTGGTTTCTCCTGTGCGCTGAAAGATGTCCTAAAAGGCAGGGTTGTGATTATTAGGCCATAGCGTAGGAAAACATTTTGCAATGAAAACGTTTCTTATTGGACAAATGCAGATAGTCCTACCTCCCCGTTTGACTTTGTTTTCTTCAATGTTGTACCTAATGAACAACACCATGGGTCGTATTCATTGGAGCACATCATAGCAAAATGTTCAGGTAGTCCCTCCCTCCCGTTTTCTTCATTATGAACACGACCCTGAGGTGAACATGTCCTGGATCAACACAGGACACTGGAATGTAGATAGACTGCGAGACTCACATAGACTGTGTTACATGATAATTCCAGCTATGACATTAAGAGACTACAGTAGATCTATGTGTTGAACTATTTTGTAATTGTGTTCTTAATGATAGCTGGAATGCATCATATCTTAAAGTGAATGATTTCTTTAAGTCACAGTTTGATCCCAAAATTACCTTTTGGATTTTTGCATTGAGGTATTGAAATAAGAACACTAAATCCAAAACAAGTGAGATGACCAACATGTTTATTTGTTTGACAGTCTAGAGTGCACATGCTGTAAATGCTTTCTGGGTTACAGAACACCTCCATGCTCCTCTTTCAATGGAAAGGACTTTATCAAAGCACAAGGACAAAACAAGAAAAAACTCAGGTGCCATAATGTTGGCCTACAGCTTGTGGATGCTGCATATCCCTTGCGGTTGTGGACACAGTGGTTTGTCACAGACTCCCCATATTCCCTAAATATTGCAATAATATTGACCCGAGCCCTTGGGGACATGGTCTAAAGTAGTGGGAATAGGTTATCATCTGGGATACAGGTGATGATACAAGTTGATGATGATATTCCTCTGTCTTGGCTGGAGCGTTGGATGTGGTGGTTCTAGTGAAGTGCTTCTCCTTGAGGGAGTTTAGAGACATTTGAGGAGGAAGGAGTTGCAGCTGCTGACTCTGCCACAGTCACAGAGCTTCCCAATGCGGGGTCCATGCCTCAAGGCACACCGGTCGCCCATACCACACTGAGAGACCGAGAGAGAGTGAGTGAGGGGGGAGAGATAGATAGACGGAGAGAGAGAAAGAGATATAGAGAGGAAACACAAAGTAGCTTTATCGCAAAACACAGTCCTTAACTAAAAAAAAACACATTTAATTAGGAGAGAAAGAGTTAGTCAGCGATGGTAATGAAATTTCTAATTAGTTTGCTGTTCGCTGGTGTTAGCTTGTTCTTTAGACTCTTCCTCCTTTCAGTTAATTAGACTTAGGGACGCTATCTACAATAGGCTGTATAATTGCACTCAAATCAAAGGCTGTTGGCATTTCTCCGCTTGCATTTAATTATACTGACAACTTATACTCGTTAATTGGTTTTACATAAACTTTCAATTGAACTGCATTGAAATGGTGGCCAGACTATAACACAGAGTGGGAGAAACATGGGGGGCTTAAAGGGGGTGTTCAGGATTTTACCAAAAAAAGCCAAATGCCCGTGACATCAAATAAAATATGGAGTTGATTTGAGTTGATTTCAGGTGATTTGGCCATTACAAAAAAACAGCTCACATGCCACTATTATTGATTGTTAGCTTGTGGTGGCTAAAGTTAGCTGAAATAGGGAATATTTCAAGAAAACCAAACCATGGATTAAAGCTTCTCCTGACCCATGGACTGCTTTCAGGGTGAGGAACTATCTAAAATAAAGTTGTCAAATCCTAAACTTCCCCTTTAATAACAGGCATCCACATTTTGTTCCAAATAAATAAACTCCTATAATATATTTCAGCAATAAGGCCTGGGGGGGTGTGGTATATGGCCAATATACCATGGCTAAGGGCTGTTCTAATGCAAGACGCAACGCGGAGTGCTTGGACACAGCCATTAGCTGTGGTACATTGGCCATATATCACAAACCCCTAAAGTGCCTTATTGCTATTATAAACTGGCTACCAACTTAATTAGAGCAGTACAAATAAATGTTTTGTCAGACCAATGGTATACTCTGATATACCACAGCTTTCAGCCAATCAGCATTCAGGGCTCGAACCACCCAGTTTATAACACCTCTTTGATACTTGAAAAGTCCTGAGGATTTTAAATGCAGTCATAACCTCCATTTGGTCAAAAATAACATTGGTAAAAGTTAGTTTTAAACAGGAACATATTAGGACTCACAGGAGGGATCATCCCTCTCTTCTCATTAGAAGGCAGATGGCTCTGCATCTTCACTAGAAGAGCCTCCATCGCCTCCACCTGTGACACAGAGTAAAGGAAACAGGGTCAATGGAATTTCTCATTGCTTTTCTCAAGGGGAGTTTTAAAATCTATACTCCTATATGAGTGCAATTTCCCCATGGGTTTATGTACTACCCAACGACAATGTCAGTGTTATAGAGGCTATAGTTTTGTTTCCAGAAGATCCTCTTGTGGAACTTTATCTCTTCAGGTGTCACATTTGACATTTAGCGATATGTTCCAGAGGTTCAACCAGGGATGGACATTAAATAAGATAGCCAGCTAGACCGAGGCCGGTACATTTCAGACGGGCTAGTATAAATGTTGGTTTACTAGCCCGACTGGCCAGTGGACAAAATCTTTAGCTCCATCCCTGTGTTCAACCATGGATAAAACTGATGGATAAATCGGATTCTCAAGGACACCTTTATCAGGACGAACTGCTGAATAAGGTTATGTTGACCATAATACAATCATGGGCGAACATTTAGTTTGCATTTATATTTCGAATTATATTGACTTAGATTTATATATTAAATTGAGAACCTGTAGTGCATGCATATATAGATCAGGACCAACATGCCAGGGTAGCCTGAAACAACAAAAGTGATTCCCTATATGAACTTACAAGTTCTTTCTCTGCGGCCGCGGCAGAGTTCTGCGCGCCAAAGTCCTCTGCGGAAACTTCATGTGACGCCTGTCCTCGGCAAACAACGGACATCAGACCGATACACAGCAGTCGGAGCAGCACTCCTGAGCTATCCATGGTTCTGATGCGGTGCGTGGGAAATGCTGTGCAGTCGTGGCGGCAATAAGAGAGCGCAGGGGATCAAAGTGGAGGGTCGCAAGTTCTGAGTGAGTAAATGTGCTACGGACTGCGGACCTCTGCATTTATACTAGCGAGTAGCCCCGCCTGTAAGGTAATTTAGCTGGGTTTCGAGACCCATTGCGAGGAACTCCAGTCTTCAATGCATCTTGAATGGTTTGAAGGATGACTCTTAATTGTGTTATTTGAACTGGTGGGTTCAAATCCCACACGTTACACTTGCATCCCATAGCTTCTTATTTTGTCAACTGTTCAGATTTAAACCCCCTCTATTTATAACTGTAGATTATGAAGTTGTTTTTCACTCTGTTGCAAGTCCCACCTCAATATATACCAATTACATTGCGTAAGGCAACTGTAGGCTATTAAATAAAATGTTCCTTGTAGGGGCCATTTCTCACGTTGAATGAGACAATTACAATCCCGCAATAGAATTTCAACGGTGATTTTAACTGAGTTGGGGATCAATTGTGATTTCAACATAATTAAAATATCTAATCACTGATATCCATTACAAAACAACCCCGTGTCTCATTTTTCCTTCACAAACCTAATATACAGTGAAATAGAGAAGGACAATGTTCTAATACTGAAGCTCATATAATAATATAAAAGCTCCATTCCGCTTCGACTTTGACTTTATAAATTATTGCTCAGTTTACACAGAGAATTTACTTCATAAACAGTTGCATACATAAAAAGAACATACATAACACATAATACATACATAACACATAATACAGAACATACATAACACATAATACAGAACATACATAATACATAATACAGAACATACATAACACATAATACAGAACATAATACATAATACAGAACATACATAATACATAATACAGAACATACATAACACATAATACAGAACATACATAACACATAATACAGAACATACATAACACATAATACAGAACATACATAACACATAATACAGAACATACATAACACATAATACAGAACATAACACATAATACAGAACATACATAATACATAATACAGAACATACATAATACATAATACAGAACGTATATAACACATAATACAGAACATACATAACACATAATACAGAACATACATAACACATAATACAGAACATACATAATACAGAACATACATAATACAGAACATACATAACACATAATACAGAACATACATAACACATAATACAGAACATACATAACACATAATACAGAACATACATAACACATAATACAGAACATACATAACACATAATACAGAACATACATAATACACATACAGAACATACATAACACATAATACAGAACATACATAAACACATAATACAGAACATAATACAGAACATACATAACACATAATACAACATAACACACAATACAGAACAACACATAATACAGAACATACAGAACATACAAAACACATAATACAGAACATACATAACACATAATACAGAACATACATAACACATAATACAGAACATACAACAAAAATCATGATACAGTACTTTCACTCCCCCCGCCCCCAACACACACACACACTGGGGAATTATAGATAAACACTCATCTGTTCCTGTCCATTCATCCCCTATTGATTCCCTGGCTTAAAGGTGTGTGACATGATACACCTCAGCACTATGTCCAGTCCTCACTTGAATATAACCTGCAATTAAAGCTTTGTTGTATTTTCCTTTAACTCACAGCAACATGTTAATACAAGACAACACACTGGCATACCTTTCGGCCTGAGCCTTCCTCAGAGTGTTAGTGGCTCTAACTGGCTCACCCAGAGTCTCTCTGGACAAACTATGGAAATGATTTGCAATTCCTTAAAATGAGTACTCCAGTGAGCTCAATGGTGTTGTTCCTGTGTCTTTATCTACAGTCGGAAGTTTACATACACTTAGGTTGGAGTCATTAAAACTCATTTTTACACCACTCCACAAATTTCTTGTTAACAAACTATAGTTTTGGCAAGTTAGGACATCTACTTTGTGCAGGACACAGTAGATGTAAGTAGTTTTTCCAAAAATTGTTAACAGACAGATTATTTCACTAATAACTGTATCACAATTCCAGTGAGTCAGAAGTTTACATACACTAAGTTGACTGTGCCTTTAAACAGCTTGGAAAATTCCAGAAAATGATGTCATGGCTTTAGAAGCTTCTGAGGTGTACCTGTGGATCTATTTCAAGGCCTACCTTCAAACTGAGTGCCTCTTTGATTTCATGGGGAAATCACAAGAAATCAGCCAAGACCTCAGAAAAGAAATTCTAGACTTCCACAAGTCTGGTCCATCCTTGGGAGAAATGTTCAAATACCTGAAGGTGCAACGTTTATCTGTACAAACAATAGTACGCAAGTATAAACACCATGGGACCACGCAGCCGTCATACCACCCAGAAAGGAGACGCGTTCTGTCTTCTAGAGATCAACGTACTTTGGTGCGAAAAGTGCAAATCAATCCCAGAACAACAGCAAAGGACCTTGTGAAGATGCTGGAGGAAACAGGTACAAAAGTATCTATAACCACAGTAGAAAGAGCCCTATATTGAGATAACCTGAAAGGCCACTCAGCAAGGAAGAAGCCACTGCTCCAAAACCGCCATAAAAAAAGCCAGACTACGGTTTGCAACTGCGCATGGGGACAAAGATCGTACTTTTTGGAGAAATCTCCTCTGGTCTGATGAAATAAAAATAGAACTATTTGGCCATAATGACCATTGTTATTTTTGGAGGAAAAAGGGGACACTTGCAAACTGAAGAACACCATCCCAACCATGAAGCACAGGGGTGGCAGCATCATGTTGTGGAGGTGCTTTGCTGCAGGAGGGACTGGTGCACTTCACAAAATAGATGGTCTCATGAGGAGGGGAAATTATGTGGATATATTGAAGCAACATCTCAAGACATCAGTCAGGAAGTTAAAGCTTGGTTGCAAATGGGTCTTCCAAATGGACAATGACCCCAAGCATACTTCCAAAGTTGTGGCAAAATGGCTTAAAGGACAACAAAGTCAAGGTATTGGATTGGCCATCACAAAGCCCTGACCTCAATCCTATAGAAAATGTGTGGGCAGAACTGAAAAAGCATGTGCGAGGAAGGAGGCCTACAAACCTGACTCAGTTCCACCAGCTCTGTCAGGAGGAATGGGCCAAAATTCCCCCAACTTAATGTGGGAAGCTTGAGGAAGGCTACCTGAAATATTTCACCCAAGTTAATCAATTTAAAGACAATGCTACCAAATACTAATTGAGTGTATGTAAACTTGTAACCCACTGGGAATTTGATGAAAGAAATAAAAGCTGAAATAAATAATTCTCTCTACTATTATTCTGACATTTCACATTCTTAAAATTAAGTGTTGATCCTAACTGACCTAAAACAGGGACTTTTTACTAGGATTAAATGTCAGGAATTGTGAAAAACTGAGTTTAAATGTATTTGGCTAAGGTGTATGTAAACTTCCGACTTCAACTGTATCTTACAATGACCTCTTATCTCTTCTGCAGTAGATAACCACCTTTGAACTGTGTTGCAGCTCGTTGCTTGTTGTCATTGTAGAGACATATTGCACAACGGTATTCCCAGGGAATAATGTCAAGTAGAAAACTCAATAGTCGTAGAACAGTATTTACCAAATGTTGGGTAGAGACAACTAGGCTTTGGCTGATATCGTTTGAGTCTAAGCTTACATTGAGGTACTGGCTCGAACTGCAAACTGCAAACTGCAAACTTAACATGTGTACATATTTGTATGAACATAACAAGATTCAACAACTGAGAAAAACTGAACAAGTTCCATAGACATGTGACTAACAGAAATTGAAAAATGTGTCCCTGAACAAAGGGGGGGTCAAAATCAAAAGTAACAGTCAGTATCTGGTGTGGCCACCAGCTGCATTAAGTACTGCAGTGCATCTCCTCCTCACACACTGAACCAGATTTGCCAGTTCTTGCTGTGAGATGTTACCCCACTCTTCCACCAAGGCACCTGCAAGTTCCTAGACATTTCTGGTGGGAATGGCTCTAGCCCTCACCCTCCGATCCAACAGGTCCCAGACATGCTCAATGGGATTGAGAGGCTCTTTGCTGGCCATGGCAGAACACTGACATTCCTGTCTTGCAGGAAATCACGCACACAACGAGCAATATGGCTGGTGGCATTGTCATGCTGGAGGGTCATGTCAGGATGAGCCTGCAGGAAGGTTACCACATGAGGGAGGAGGATGTCTTCCCTTAAACGCACAGCATTGAGATTGTCTGCAATGACAACAAGCTCAGTCCGATGATGCTGTGTCACACTGCCCCAGACCATGACGGACCCTCCACCTTCAAATCGATCCCGCTCCAGAGTACAGGCCTCATTGTAACGCTCATTCCTTTGACGATAAAGGAGAATCCGACCATCACCCCCAGTGATACAAAACCGTGACTCGTCAGTGAAGAGCACTTTTTGCCAGTCCTGTCTGGTCCAGCGACGGTGGGTTTGTGCCCATAGGCAATGTTGTTGCCGGTGATGTCTGGTGAGGACCTGCCTTACAACAGGCCTACAAGCCCTCAATCTGAGCACTGATGGAGGGATTGTGCGTTCCTGGTGTAACTCGGGCAGTTGTTGTTGCCATCCTGTACCTGTCTGCAGGTGTGATGTTTGGATGTACCGATCCTGTGCAGGTGTTTTTACACGTGGCCTGCTACTGCGATGACGATCAGCTGTCCGTCCTGTGTCCCTGGAGCGCTCTCTTAGGCTTCTCACAGTACGGACATTGCAAGTTTATGCCCTGGCCACATCTGCATTCCTCATGCCTCCTTGCAGCATGCCTAAGGCACGTTCACGCAGATGAGCAGGGACCATGGGCATCTTTCTTTTGATGTTTTTCAGTCATTAGAAAGGCCTCTCTTGTCCTAAGTGTTCATAACTGTGACCTTAATTGCCGACTGTCTGTAAACTGTTAGTGTCTTAACGACCGTTCCACAGGTGCATGTTCATTAATTGTTTATGGTTCATTGAACAAGCATGGTAAACAGTGTTTAAACCCTTAACAATCTGTGAATTTATTTGGATTTTTAGGAATTATCTTTGAAAGACAGGGTCCTGGAAAAGAGACGTTTCTTATTTTCTGAGTTTAATCAGTGTCGATGCGTAGCGTGCCTGTAGTAGGCAGCAGAGGGCGCTGCGCCTGCAGTTTCGCCGAGTGGTTGCTGATGGGCGTTTTCTCGAACGCATACTTTAGGATTTAGGAAGGAACACACACCCCAGTGACATCAGTTAGGTTTGAAGAAGAAAAAAAGTCTCAGCTCTCGACTCAAACCGTGCAGTGGAGCAACAAGGGGGCCGAGAGCGCCTTCCCGAATTGTTCAATTATATAGCCCGTAAAGAGAACTGGACGGAACTATAGGCTATCATCTCAACTACTATAACTTGACCTCGTCAACCCGGGGAGTGAGGATTATAACACTTATTCAGAGAATATGTCAACCTCGGACGAGGCAGACGGGCTTCGGCCGAGATATGGGTGTGAGTATCTAAAAACTTTTCCTGCTCGCTCACCTTGGGATCATATTTTACCTCCGTTTACAGAAGTTTAACAATTTAATTGTTTTAATCAATACATTTTCACAGGCGTTTTTTCTTCGTTCTATCTATATTCACGTTTGACTTTGGTTAGACTTTTGACAGCGTGGTAGGTAGGCTCTGACTTCCGCGTTTTCATCTACGTCGGCTACAATATTGCAATTTTACGTGGCTACATCTAATTAAATTAGCCTACATTGAATTTGGTCAATGCAATCCGGGATCCTTGAGACGTCATTGAAGTAATAGAGTTTCACATGGTTAGGTTTAGTCAAGGGTAAAGGTAGGGGTTACGTTTTTAAGGTAGGGACGTCCATGGTAGGATCCGTAAAGCACCAACTCATTGAATTTTGACATGTTTGCATTTTTCACAGTAAAGGATAAGGCGCTACATTGTTTTCTTATAGGGAATCTGAAGTAGCAAGACGATGCAATAGTTGAGTGGTTTACCTGGTCGATTCATTGAAATGTATTGATTGCCTACTATAGTCTATTGATATGGGGACTAGTATCCATTGATCTTAATAAAAACACTTACGTTCGTATATTGTCTTTTTCAATTATATTTTATAAAATAATTATACAATTTTTGTATTGGTTTACATTTGTGATTTTATGCACTTTGAAATGATACTGCAATGAAAAGTTCTTTACAAATCTAATTTATTCGTTTTTAATTTGATTTATTTGTTATTTTACCAGGTAAATTGACTGAGAACACGTTCTCATTTACATCAACGACCTGGGGAATAGTTACAGCGGAGAGGAGGGGGGATGAATGAGCCAATTGTACATTTGGGATTATTAGGTGACCGTGATGGTTTGAGGGCCAGATTGGGAATTTAGCCAGGACACCGGGGTTAACAACCCTACTCTTATAATAAGTGCCATGGGATCTTTAATGACCTCAGAGTCAGGACACCTGTTTAACGTCCCATCCAAAAGACTGCACCCTACACAGGGCAGTGTCCCCAATCACTGCCCTGGGGTATTGGGATATTGTTTTTTAGACCAGCGGAAAGAGTGCCTCCTACTGGCCCTCCAACACCACTTCCAGCAGCACCTGGTCTCCCATTCAGGAACTAGACTTTGCTGAGGCAGTCAGTAGCCTTGGCTTAAGTGGGAACCATACCACTGTACTTGCTGGTTTGTCAACTGCTTTCAAGATTACTGCCACTGTAAATTACCAAGTTGTTTGATACATTTATTAGGCTAATAAATGACATTAAGGACGCTCAATAATAATAATTGTAATAATCAGTAGAATAAAACCCCACAATAAAATCCTGGAAATTGTAAGTGGCAATTTTTAGACTTTTCCATTCTCTAATGGTCACGTAGCCGAGGTTATAATGAATATGCTCGTTATTCAGAAGGCCTAGTCATCACCAGAAGGAGCCTGAAACAATCAGCTCTTGTAATGAGAGTGCTCATGTCCACTTCTTTTTCTCTCCCTCCCAGCTCTAAAAATATATATCCAGCAACATTACCATGCAGATCTCTTTAGCCGAGGCCAGTGGATCCCAACCAGGGGTACTTAGACCCCTGCTGGTACTTGGCCTATCCACAGGGGGTACTTGAGGAGACTCATGAGACCATAGGTCTACTGGTAAAATGCACACGAGGGGGTACTTCAGGGGTACTCCTGGCAGAGAGAAATTCAGTTGGTGGTAGAGTAACAGAAAAAGGTTGGGAACCAGCGGTCTAGACCACAGAACTGTGAGCTACGAGCTTTGTTTACCTGCAGAAGAGGTTTGATTTATTATGGTCACGTGATTTATTATGGTCATGTTTGTAGACTTCTTTGAAAGAATGCCCATGCATTTCATTTGGCGTATTTGCTGGATCACTTGAAGTGATAAGCAACATTTCCACAGAAATAAAAAATGTCAAACAAACGCTGGAGATGTTTAAACACAGTTTGCATAGGCTAGCCTACATTTACCTAGCCTACATTTACCTAGCCTACATTTACCTAGCCTACATTTACCTAGCCTACATTTACCTAGCCTACATTTACCTAGCCTACATTTACCTAGCCTACATTTACCTAGCCTACATTTACCTAGCCTACATTTACCTACTGTGTAGTGAGTGACTAAAGCTACGTTGTCCTCCCCGATCAGTAACCCTTGAATCATCTCATTATGTGGAACTGGCGGCGAGGCCAAGTTGTAACCAGACTGGGAGGGGATGGAGTAGCCTAGTGCTGAGGACAGTTCAACATGACAGCTGAGCTGAATCAGCCTGTCAATCAATCAACACATGATTTCTTGGGACTGTTTACATCTTTATGATGGCGGCCAACACGATTATGTCAGTTGTGATATTCAGGATGGATGGGACAGTCTCTACCCCTCCTACATGCAGAATGAGAGAAGTCTGTCTCACTGTTCATTTGAAGGTTCTTGCATTTTATCTTGTTAATCGTCCCTACTTGTTTGTGTCTGCTAGTCTGTGTGTGTTTACTATAAATCTGAGTGTGAGCTAGACTCAGCTCAGTGTGTGTACTGTGTATGTTTGTAGATGGAGTGTTTCTTGTACAGCTATGCTGTTATGAGCGAGCGAGTATTCACCTAGTGAGTGTTGTTTTCCAGCCGTTCTGGATGGTGTCGAGCGACTCACAGCAGAGGAGATGGACGAGAGGAGGCAGCAGAACATGGCCTACGAATACCTCTGTCATCTCGAGGAGGCTAAACGGTAAGAGTGTTTTTCATTAGTTGGTAATTGCCTTTTCTTTTGGCTGGTATAAAATGAATAAAAGCAGACAAATACAAATTCTGCGGGATATGTACCTGGGGAGACTTCAACCCGCAGTAGGAAGGGAAATGGCTCTCACCACAGTCTGAAGGACAGACAATGCAAATAGTCTGCCATTGATCCACACTTCCAATGTGAGAGAATACAGAAGTGTTCTTAGGGAGTCTGGGGCCCTATAAGGAAACAGGGGCCCTGTTTTGTATTCTAGCTCCAGTGTTGCATCTCAGCTATTGCAATGGTGTTTGTTGTAATTGCTGTCATGGGCTTTACCTCAGTGTATCATAACATGTGGGTGAACTGCTCCCTATCGGACTTCCGTGTTCAGACTTTAATTTCTTTTCTTTTTTTGAGGAACAGATAGTTGGAATTGTCACATACTGCTGAGATCACCAATGGTTGGCAATGTGATCTAGAATAGAAAAGCTTAAGTGTTGTAGATTAAAACCATTTTTTAATGAGCGGTCATGCAAGGTAAAAGTGTGTGAATATCCTTGTTAATTTCCAGCACCTGGAATGGAACCTGTTGTTCTGGCCTGTTAGTACAAATGTCAGTATTTTCTGAAATGTTGACTTCTGTAAGGTTAGACATGTTTGTATGTCCATTTCAGTCATAGTGCACCCTAGGTATCACATTTCATATCATTTTTGGACTGCCTTATTTGGTGGTCATTATCACTCTGCTATGTGTGTTACAAAAACCTCAACCTCAAGAGGGATTGCTATGTGTGTTGAAACCTGCTTGCAATGCTGCAGTTTCCACATTGGATGTGCTGTTTACTTTCTCCCTGTATAACATGTGGTACCAGAACTAACATGCTATACTCATTCATTAATACCTGCTCACTGTCATGTGATGTTTGAAGTGTTTCATATTGTAGAAGTATTGAAAAGTGTGTTTTGTCTGTTGTGGTGAACAGGCCTACAGGTTAATGATGCCTGAAGTAGCTAGTGGCCTAGCTTTTGAGAGGACTTTGACACACACCCATCCCCTATGTCCCCCAGTGGACTCACACACACAGAAGAGGAAGGAGTGAACGAGACAGGAAGTGACTAAGTCCCTGTTGAGTTTAGTATCTTCCGCTGTTGCCACAGAAACCCCTGGTCGTCATAGCAACGGGTTCCGGTGTGAGTGTTTGTTTGACTGTATGTTGTGAAGAGAAAACGTCAGTGGTACGCTGGTCTGTTGGGTCTTCCTCCTCTCCTGTGTTTTACCACGGTCTACTAGTTCTCTAAACACGGCTTGACGAATATATTGCTAAAGAGGTGAGAAGAGCCTTATGTCCGGGCCTAGGCCCTATGTTAAGTCTACATACAGCGTTTTCCAAACACCTCTGAAGTTGTCTGTGGTTCTCATGCAGTTCTGTCCCTCCAGTATCTTTAGCAGATGAGGTATCGCTAGCTGGTTAGCCTAGCACCAGAATGTTGTGCGGTGACGTCACCCTGCCTGAGAATTAAAGTAGTGTCACCCTTGCTCAACAAAGACTATAGTTTGTTGTGATTGGTTAGAAGTTACAATGCTGCTATGTGAATTGTGATGTTCTGTGAAGTGCAGAAAGCCCTGCGTTGTGACTCCCAGGTCAGGACAGAGACTGGTCTTACTCTGTTATATAATGAGACTCCAGCTCCTGATAGGTAGGTGCTTGTTGTTGTACAGTGTCAGGCTGGGGAGACCATTGTGTTCCAAATGGCAACCCAGCCCATAGTGCCCTACTTTTGACCAGAGCCCTATGTCGTGCACTAATGTAGGGAATATGGTGCCATTTGGGACACTCGTAGAGAGAACGAGAAAGTGAGTGTCAGGTGAAGGAGAGCGGCAGACAGGTGAGAACTATTAGCTTGTGAACACCTCAGTCTGGAGGCAAGGAATGCTCATGAAGGTGATGTGTGGTATGACGGGAATGCTTCTCACACAGGTATGAACACACTGTATGTGGACATGTGAGTAATTACTCTCCCTGTCTCTCTTTCTCTGTCATATATGCAAAAAAGGCCTTTGTGTTATCTGTACCAGTCATTTCCATGCATTGCAGTGTTTAGTTCTATAGCTGTCACTTCTGCCTGTAGATTATGATGGTATCAGAGGAGATATTTGAATATTGCTCATCTCTCACTGACTATTTGAGGAATTTCCTAGGTGGCAAATGACCAATAGCTGTAGACCTACTGTGTGAGAAATAGGCCTACAGTTGCTGAAGTAAGGTTGCAGGTTTTTTGAAGAGTTGTTCAGGACTTTGATTCAGGAGTACAGTACTACTGTTTGTTCTTCTCTTTGTGACACAACAACCACGTGAACCTGTTTTTTCCTCTTCAACTTCTGTCTTCTCTTTAGTCTCGTTCTCTCCCTTGCTCTCTCTGTGGAAATGGTCTTTCCTGCATGTTATTTATTGCTTTACACGAGAGGCTGGCTGAGCTTTCTCTGCCTCCAATTCAATCTGAAACTACATCTGGAGAAAGTAGTTAGCAGTCAGCTTCTAGGGTGAAGTGGTGAAGATGCTCTGTAGGAGGGTTCCCCTTGGGTTCCCCTTGGGTATAAAGAAAAGGCTGATGCTTAACGTTAGTAAGTTGTACAACTGAATGCATTCAATAGTAATGTCTTCCTCATTTAACCCAACCCCTCTGAATCAGAGAGGTATGGCGGGATGCCTTAATCGCCGTCCATGTCATCGGCGCCCAGGGGGCGGGTGTTGTTGGTGGTGAACTGCCATGTTCAAGGGCAGAACAGCCTTGCTGGCTCTGGGATTCTAACAAGCAACCTTTTAGGTTACTGTCCTAATGCTCGTAACCAACACTCTGACCACTAGGCAACCTGTGACCAGAATACCATCTCATTAGTTATGTTAGTCTGTATAGACATGTCAAATAGATACTTACAGTTGAACTGTTGTAAGTCGCTCTGGATAAGAGCGTCTGCTAAATGACTTAAATGTAAATGTAAACTGTACACATGCAACAATAACACAACTAAACTACATTGAACAGAAACAAAGCTAATTGAAATGTGCAGTTGTTTTAAGGATCCACCTACTGCTTCCCCTCAGTGTGTTCAGTATTACTAGTGTCTGATTGTCCAATCCCATCCTGGTATGGGGACATGCAACATCAGGTGGCAGTTGGAGGGTGGATGAAATCTGAAGACAACACCAGGTTCTGGTCTTGTCAGGTTTTGATTGGGTCGTGTTCACTAGGCACCAAATGGAAGAAAACGTGTTGGAACATTGAGGGATCAACATGGACTTGTCCAATAAGAAACAATCATTTTAGTTTTCTGTTTAAAAATGTTTCTGTTGTGCCCTAATGAACACAACCTTGGTAAACCAGCTCCTAACCCTGAATTGAAGAACTTCCCTCTGTCATCTTAAGCCTGTAAACTGGCCCTGTGAACAGACAGCCTAACACTTTCAGATGTTTTATTGTGTACTTGTGTCCTGTTAGAATGTGGGAAAGTGTAAGATAAGGACCAGTTTGCCTTCCCCATTTTGTGTGTTTAGCCTACCCATCCACCCTCTACATGCATCAGCAGTAATTGAGGGACCTACCTCCGTTTAACAGTTAAGGAGAGATGTGGATAGCTGGTACATGAGATTACTGGGAGATATACCCTGTATATACCTGACCTAGCAGCACAGACCAACGATGAACCAGAGAGATCATTCTGAGAGGGAGATCATTCCTTAGTACATCTCTGAACTATGTAGTGCTCTTAATCCTCCTCCCTTCACTACAGTACTCACACCACAACCATAGAGATCATTCCTTAGTACATCTCTGAACTATGTAGTGCTCTTAATCCTCCTCCCTTCACTACAGTGTACTCACACCACAACCATAGAGATCATTCCTTAGTACATCTCCGAACTATGTAGTGCTCTTAATCCTCCTCCCTTCACTACAGTACTCACACCACAACCATAGAGATCATTCCTTAGTACATCTCTGAACTATGTAGTGCTCTTAATCCTCCTCCCTTCACTACAGTACTCACACCACAACCATAGAGATCATTCCTTAGTACATCTCTGAACTATGTAGTGCTCTTAATCCTCCTCCCTTCACTACAGTATACTCACTCCACAACCATAGAGATCATTCCTTAGTACATCTCTGAACTATGTAGTGCTCTTAATCCTCCTCCCTTCACTCACTCCACAACCACACTTTATTTACCACCTTATTTCTGTGTTATTTCTCTCAAGCCGCTGCTATTCATGGTATTTGTGCTCCCCTCTGTGGTGACGAGTTGGTGCCTGGTGCTCGTACACAAAACGGGTCTTTTTTTTAGAGCGGAGTGTGAGAGCAAGGCACACACACACACGTGCACAGGTCCGCCAACCATGTCTTCCCATAACTCTTCTGAGGCAAGGTCCCATCTGTGTGTTGCATACTGCCCTCCTGCTGTGGACAAAGATGCACAAGTGGAGTCCAATGTACATAGGTCTTGGATACCATATGGATTTTAGAGGGTTAAATGTACCATCTGGCAGGCATGTACAAGAACATCAATACACACTACTGTATTATCTACTGCTATTTGGCTTTCATCTGCCAGTGTTTCCATGTAATGAACATACAGCTAACCACTAAGCAGCATGCTATGCTCTCATGAATGTATTTTCAATTGTTTGTTTTAGTGAGTTGGTGTAAACCAACAGATTGATTTCAGATCCGCTGTCTGCTGTGAAAGGGTCTGTAACTACAGTATGTAACTGTAGTTAGCTGTGTCAAACAGCAGGCTTTGTGGAGAAGTATTGGTGAATGGAGGGATGTTTCATGGCAGTAGATGAAGAGATGTGCAGAGTGAATGTGTGTGTTAAATCATACCGTTCTGACTGAGTTACTGTATTTCTTGAGTCCTCCATCTAATCTTCCCTCTTCTTTAGTTCTACAGTATAGTTGTTGCAACGCGTTATGGAACCCCAGCCGTCAACATAAATCTGCTCGTATGCCCTCATTCCTTCCCTCGATGCCTCCCTCCATCTCTTTACACTGCCTTCCCTTCTCTCTAGTTGTACAGTAATTTGATCGCTCTCCCTCCCTTCCATTTACCTCTCTTCTCTCTGTATATTCCTCTTCGCTCTGTGTACAGTATATTTGTTTCATCCTTCCATGTGAGAAACAAATTAGAATACTTTAATTAACTACAGTTGCTTAGCTGTACTAAACCACCAAACAACAAGAGATACACAACATAGTTGCATGCAGGTAGTGAGTGCAGTAAATACCCCAGGTCTCTGGCTGTTGCCATGAAGGAAGTCTACCGTGCTTAATGTCCAATACTTTCTCACACACTCTGAAATTAGGTTTGTTCATTTTGGTACCAAACGGAAGTAAACACTCAAACAGGGAAGGGACTTGTTACTGGTCCAATAAGAAACACACATTTTTATTTTCCAGTGCATAACATTTTGAAATGTTTTGCAATGTTCCCTAATTAGTGCTGAGTGATTCACCGAAATTGCTGTACATTTTCTGTTTTTAAACCATGAATTCACCAACGTTGGCTCAATTTGAATTCCATCTTGTTAATCATCTTGTTAAAATTACATTTTTTTTTACCCAAACCGACCTCAAAAGTAACTAATCGCTCAGCACTTTTTATTTTTTAAATTTAACCAGGTAGACCAGTTGAACAACTTCTTCTCATTTACAACTGCGACCTGGCCAAGATAAAGCAAAGCAGTGTGACCAAAAACAACGGAGTTACACATGGAATAAACAAATGTACAGTCAATAACACAAATCTGTATACAGTGTGTGCAAATGAGGTAAGGCAATAAATAGGCCATAATGGTGAAGTAATTACAATTTAGCAATTAACACTGGAGTGATGGATGTAGAAATACTGGTGTGCAAAAGAGCAGCAAACAAAATAAAAAATATGGGGATGAGGTAGGTGGTTGGATGGGCTATTTACAGATGGGCTGTGTGCAGCCAACAAACCCACTGGCTCCAGGTCATCTATAAGTCTTTGCTAGGTAAAGCTCTGCCTTCTCAGCTCACTGGTCACCATAGCAACAACCACACGCTCCAGCAGGTATATTTCACTGGTCATCCTCAAAGCCGACACCTCCTTTGGCCGCCTTTCCTTCCAGTTCTCTGCTGCCAATGACAGGAACGAATTGCAAAAAAATTATAATTAAATTTAAAAAAAATTAAATCACTGAAGTTGGAGACATCTCCCTCACTAACTTCAAGCATCGGCTGTCAGAGCAGCTTACCGATGTTGTGTATCTCTCGATCGGTAAGCTGCTCTGACTGCCGATGCGTAAAGTTAGTGAGGGAGATGTGTCCAACTTCAGTGATTTAATTTAAAAAAAAAATTTAATTAGAATTTTTTTGCAATTCGTTCCAGTCATTGGCAGCAGAGAACTGGAAGGAAAGGCGGCCAAAGGAGGTGTTGGCTTTGAGGATGACCAGTGAAATATACCTGCTGGAGCGTGTGCTACGGGTGGGTGTTGCTATGGTGACCAGTGAGCTGAAGGCAGAGCTTTACCTATCAGAGACTTATAGATGACCTGGAGCCAGTGGGTTTGTTGACGAATATGTAGCGAGGACCAGCCATCGAGAGCATACAGGTCACAATGGTGGGTAGTATATGGGGCTTTGGTGACAACAGATGGCACTGTGATAGACTGCATCCAATTTGCTGAGTAGAGTATTGGAGGAAATTTTGTAAAAGACATTGCCGAAGTCAAGGATCAGCAGAATAGTCCGTTTTACGAGGGTATGTTTGGCAGCATGAGTGAAGGAGGCTTTGTTGCAAAATAGAAAGCCGATTCTAGATTTAACTTTGGATTAGAGATGCTTAATGTGAGTCTGGAAGGAGAGTTTACACTAGCCAGACACCTAGGTATTTATAGTTGTCCACATATTCTAAGAACTATCCCAAATGAACAGGACCCAGTGCTGCTCAGTCAGCCCAAGTTCCCCTTTACTGAAGCCATTTTCAAGTCATTTCCTGTTTGTCTTTTCCAGGCTCACTGGAGTATAGCAGCTGCATGGAGGATGATGTAATCACTGGGTTGTTCTAGACAACAGAGCAGCAAGTAGAAGAATGCATCTAGGGCCTTGATGAAATCAAACTTTTGATAACATAATGATGCCATATCTCCTTAGGTGATTGTTGTGATGTCATGACATATATTGTATTGATTATTTATGAAGTCATTTTTGCATCAGCAGATGCCACAAAGTGCTATACAGAAACCCAGCCTACAGCCCCAAACAACAAGCGATGTAGAAGCACGGTGGCTAGGAAGAAACCTAGATAGGTTCCAGGCTCTGAGGGATGGCTAGTCCTCGTCTGTGTTGGGTGGAGATTATAGGAGTACATGGCCAGAGTACATTGTACATTTAGATTGTAATTTACCTGAGATTATAAACTGGTCAAAACATATTCAATGGTGGTGAAGAAATTCCTGCAGGCTCTAGTTTTATCTTGATTATTGTCCAGTCGTGTGGCGCAGTGCTGCAAGGAAAGACCTAGTTAAGCTGCAGCTGGCCCAGAACAGAGCGGCACGTCTTGCTCTTCATTGTAATCAGAGGGCTGATATAAATACTATGCTGCCAGTCTCTCTTGGCTGAGAGACTGACTGCATCGCTTCTTCTGTTTATAAGAAATGTGTTGAAAATCCCAAATTTGTTTGCATAGTCAACTTACACACAGCTCTGACACACACTTATCCCACCAGACATGCCACCAGGGGTCTTTTTTTTTTGCCACCAGCAGTCCCCAAATCGAGAAAAAAACGTGTTTTATATATATATATATATATATATTGATAACATGCATGCATATATATATTATTTATTTATTTATTGCATGGAACTCTGTTCCATCCCATATTGCTCAAATAAACTGCAAACCTGGTTTGTTTAAAAAACAAAAACAAAGTGACACCTCATGGCACAACACCTCTCCCGTATTTGACCTAGATAGTTTGTGTGTGTGCATTGATATGTTGGCCACATGTTCCTTTTTTAATGTTCTTCTGTCCTTGAGCTGTTCTGGTCTATTTAATGTTCTGTATTATGTCATGTTTTGTGTGGACCCCAGGAAGAGTAGCTGCTGCTTTTGCAACAGTTAATGGGGATCCTAATAAAATACCATGATGTCCTCAGGGGACTGTTGGGATATATCATGGTGATGTATTATTCTGACAGTCAAATTGAGGTCATACATCCTTAGTCATTGTTCAGTAAAGGCAGTCTACATATAACCACCACAAATATTAAACAATGGTCACATCATAGTTACATTTTTATTGTCAAATTTGAATGTACAACAGTCATTTTCGATTGGCCCATAAATTAGAAGCTACGACGTAGTCCTTTTTGAATGGCCCTTAAACTTGGCCTGGTAATATTGTCCTGTTTGATTGGACCTTATATTTTGTCGTTGTAGGAGAGCCGACTCTGTTGGTCACCTGTGGGTGTCACTGGTTTCTTGGCAACAACAGTGAAAGCTTAACTGTTGTGATGACAGGTTCTGATGGTGTCCGCCCTACATTATCTGCCTCCAAGGGAGAGAGATGGAGGAACTGGGAGATGGTGAGGGGGAGAAGAGGGCAGGAGAAAAGAAACGAGAGAGGGAGGGCTCAGCACAGCAGTCCGTAGAAGACTAGAAGTGACTTTTCCGGTTTAGATATCAGTTAGGGGTAAACCTCAGCGCTTGAACAAGACATGTTGATAAGACCAGAAAGGGATTTGTGTGAGAGCGATAGGGGTAGAGAGAGGGGAGTAGAGAGATGTTGCTGCAAAGTGTGTGATGGAGAAATGTGGTTTCGTGATGTGACTGGTCTGTCCTTCCTCTTGCTTGGCCTCGTCTGGCCGCCTCCCCTGTTTTGAAAAGACACATACACACTGACACATGTAACAAGCGAGTAGGACATAGAACAGTGTGTAGTTTTCGTCTTGGCATTGATGGGTAGTCTGGCGTGAGTCAGGCAGGTTGGGCGGAGGGGAGATTTCAGACGAGACACTGACTGAATAGAGGAAATGCTTTGTCCCTTAACTGCTCTGATCTGGAGCACGTGTGTGTGAGTTGTAAGCGTTTGAATATGTGTCCCAGTCACTAGCCTCCATGAGTTAGTCAGGTGTCATCTCCCTATCTTAACCAACAGCTGGAAAACTCATGAATAGATGACCCCCCCCTCCCCGCCTGGTTCCTCCTGGTGGTTTGTGACAAGGGGAGGTCAGTCGGGTCTGAAGGATTCCTGTGTTGCAGCAAGGCATGTAATGGGCTCTTTCGCTCCCCCCCCCTCTCTCGCTTCCCCGGGCCCCGAAGACGTGGACGTTAAGGGAGCCCTCCACATCTGATTCAGAGGGGTTGGGTTTAATGCGGAAGACACATTTCAGTTGAATGCATTCAGTTGTACAACTGACTAGGTATCCCCCTTTTTTGTTCTCTCGTTCCATCTCGCTTTCTCTCTCTCGCATTCTCTCTGGTGAATCACTGTAATTACTACAGGAACCTGGTGATAAAGGCCCACTGTGTGGGGCCATCCAAGTGGAAGAGATTGGGTTACTCACTGTAAAATTATTTGCACATAATTGAATAATATTCTCCTCCAGTTTCCCCTCAAAATACAAAGAGAACAGACAGCTGGGAGGAAGAGGAGAGAGTGAATAGAGATGTTTCTAGACCTCCACAACATTGTTCTCTAACTAGATAAGGAGCACCATGGATTTGCCTTTTCCTCCCATCTCAGCCCTCTATAAACATACCTGTCCACGGACACATGCCTACACACACACACACACACACGGACACACACACACGGACACATGCCACACAGACTTGACATTGTGCAGAAAGGAACTGGTCATTCAGATCAGTGATTTCATTCAAATAGAATTGTGCCCCCCCTTGTCTCCTAAGTCCACAGCCTGATCAAATCATACGGATGGAAGGATGGATCTTCGAAGTGTTGGAACTGAGCCAGCAGCCTGATCGGATCAAAGAGAAGCATTAATTAAAGCAAGAAGGGAAGAAAGGATGCACTTTTGAAGTATTGGAATGGCACCGGCGGCCTGCTCTGCTCATAGTGGCCATCATCCTGCTTGTGTCTGGAAACAGGCTGTGAGGCAGAAAGTGTGTTTGTGGTCTGCTGCTCTGGGACAAACACTCTGGGGTAAAGTTTCCCCTACGTACAGTTCTTGAATCATCTTCAATTCTCCCAATGCTAATATGGGGAAAATGCTAAACTGTCCCAGGATCAGCGTCTAGGGGCAACTTAATCCTGGGAGAGAGGAAGGATAGAGGGAGTATGCTCTAGGGATTCTCCATAGCCACAGCAGCTAGTGCTACAGACTGTACCTGTCACCTGATTCAAATGGGGGAGGTGCTGTCTGAAATGGGGGAGGTACTAGTAACTTTCTTCCAACAAGGTTCCAGCATCTTTGTTGGATGCGTAGCCAGGCCTGCACAATGCAGCTCTGCTCGGCACAGCTTTAGTATCGTGTGTGAAAACGGTATTAAATGGGACTGGCTAGGCTAACAGCTAGCGGTGCCATAGTGTCCAGTAGAGTCCAGTCCCCTGCTCTCACACTTCCTGGTGGTGTACATCAGGAAGCTTCCCAAAGCACAGAGGTCAGGGTTCAATCCAATAGGAAGAGACTGCTACCTGACGACTGTCTCCTCAGGAAGACATACAGATTGTGGAGAAACGCTGACTGTTTTCGGTACAGTGGGGGCTGGTGGAAGAAGACCTTGAAAGACCATTTTCATTTTAATGAATGAATGATTTGTTTAATACCGTTCCATTTAATCTATTCCAGACATTACAATGAGTGACTTAAAGTGACACCAGCCTCCACTGTTGCAGTCGTACCCTGTTGAAGACCGAGAGAAGACATGCTAGATAAAACAGTTCTAGTATCTAATAATAGGCGAGCCTCCAATGTTATCTCTCTGCATTCCTGACAACACTGCCATATTTCAGGTTGTCATTTTATCTCTGGAAAATTGCTTGTGTGTGTCATGTTCACAACTTTGACATTTCTTCTGGCATCTCTCCTGCGTGCGGAATTCAATTGTCATTGACATTCTACAGTCCCATTCATAGGTGTGTGTTTGCTCTGGTCTGACCCCTGTGCCTCTCTGATAAAATACCCATTAGTATGGCACCTTTATGAAGCCTTTCACTGTGGAGCAGTGAAAGGAGGAGTTGTTCCCCTCTGCCCACCACAGCCCCGTTACCTGTGGCCTGGCCACACTGGGCCTGTGTTGGGAGACCCAGAGTCATGACTTACTGGGAGGGAGGAGTTGTTCCCCTCTGTCCACCACAGCCCCGTTACCTGTGGCCTGGCCACACTGGGCCTGTGTTGGGAGACCCAGAGTCATGACTTACTGGGAGGGAGGAGTTGTTCCCCTCTGCCCACCACAGCCCCGTTACCTGTGGCCTGGCCACACTGGGCCTGTGTTGGGAGACCCAGAGTCATGACTTACTGGGAGGGAGGAGTTGTTCCCCTCTGCCCACCACAGCCCCGTTACCTGTGGCCTGGCCACACTGGGCCTGTGTTGGGAGACCCAGAGTCATGACTTACTGGGAGGGGGAGGAGTTGTTGGCCCCTCTGCCCACCACAGCCCCGTTACCTGTGGCCTGGCCACACTGGGCCTGTGTTGGGAGACCCAGAGTCATGACTTACTGGGAGGGAGGAGTTGTTCCCCTCTGCCCACCACAGCCCCGTTACCTGTGGCCTGGCCACACTGGGCCTGTGTTGGGAGACCCAGAGTCATGACTTACTGGGAGGGAGGAGTTGTTCCCCTCTGCCCACCACAGCCCCGTTACCTGTGGCCTGGCCACACTGGGCCTGTGTTGGGAGACCCAGAGTCATGACTTACTGGGAGGGAGGAGTTGTTCCCCTCTGCCCACCACAGCCCCGTTACCTGTGGCCTGGCCACACTGGGCCTGTGTTGGGAGACCCAGAGTCATGACTTACTGGGAGGGAGGAGTTGTTCCCCTCTGTCCACCACAGCCCCGTTACCTGTGGCCTGGCCACACTGGGCCTGTGTTGGGAGACCCAGAGTCATGACTTACTGGGAGGGAGGAGTTGTTTCAGCTGGAGGGTTTGGGTTTGTTGGCCTGTGTACTGCAAATCGTGTGTGTGTGTTTGTGCACCTAATACAGGATGTGTGCCAAAAGTGGGAGTGTACCTTTTCTTTAGTAAAGGGTTTCTACACACTGAACAAGGCTGCAAAGCTGAAATGTTTGTGTTCCGTAACCCTGTGTTGGGAAGAGTTAAGGGAGCTTCATACTACATTTTTTTGACCATCACACCTTTTTGCTGAATTCTGTATTCACCTGTTTTTATGTACCAACCAAACTTCTGGGAGAGCGCGGGGGTCCCCTTTTTTGAAAAGGGACGTACAGAAAGTGTTTTCCTTCCTTCAAAGCTGATTTTTGACATTCACTTTGTCCTCCAACTGTGAAATGGCTTCTACCCAAAGATAGACTGGGCTTTCACAGCAGAGAACACACACTGCTATGGTTACTGGGACATTACTAGAATGGTGACCTACTGGGAGGCATGGAACTACTGGGTTACTGGGAGGCAGTTGGTATCCAGGCCCTCTGGTTCTTCAGTGGACTAGCACGATCACGTACACGCTGTAACGGGGGCCGAGCACCGTCGCGTGCACGCTGTAACGGGGGCCGAGCACCGTCGCGTGCACGCTGTAACGGGGGCCGAGCACCTTCCTTCGCGTGCACGCTGTAACGGGGGCGCGAGCACCTGTAACTGGGGCCGAGCACTGGGAGGCGCGTACACGCTGTAACGGGGGCCGAGCACCGTCGCGTGCACGCTGTAACGGGGGCCGAGCACCGTCGCGTGCACGCTGTAACGGGGGCCGAGCACCGTCGCGTGCACGCTGTAACGGGGGCCGAGCACCGTCGCGTGCACGCTGTAACGGGGGCCGAGCAGCACGCTGTAACGGGGGCCGAGCACCGTCGCGTGCACGCTGTAACGGGGCCGAGCACCGTCGCGCACGCTGTAACGGGGCCGAGCACCGTCGCGTGCACGCTGTAACGGGGGCCGAGCATAGTCTGATAGTTAGTTTAAAGTGGCGTTCTCATCTCTTCTGTCCCCTTTACCCAGAACTGCAGGTTCCTCAGTGGCTTAGCATGACACAAACGCACTGTAAAAATGTGTCTTCAGGTCTGACATCAGGGGATTTACATGCCAAGAGGAATGCTGAGAATGTTTAGGTGTGGTTTGTTAGAGGTGAGAGTACTCTGCTGTACTACGTACTGGACTGGATGTAATCTGCTCCCCTAGTTGACATCTACACCGGGAAGCAAAAGTATGTGAACCCTTTGGAAATACCTGGTTCTGCATAAATTGGTCATCAAATTTGATCTGCTCTTCATCTAAGTCACAACAATACACTGTGTTTAAACTAACACACAAATTATTGTATTTTTCTTGTCTCTTGAATACATACTTTTTCCAACCTACCCTTTTAATGTTTAAATTATGTGAACGCTCAAGGCTAATGTTTTCTTCAAAAGCTAATTGGAGTCAGGAGTCAGCAAACCTGGAGTCTAATCAATGAGATTGGAGATGTTGGTTAGAGTTGCCTTGACCTGTTAAAAAATTTGAGTTTGCTATTCACAAGAAGCATTGCCTGATGTGAACCATGCCTCGAACAAAAGATCTCAGAAGACATACGATTAAGAATTGTTAACTTGCATAAAGCTGGAAAGGGTTACAAAGGACATCAAGGCTTTTAGAGATACCATCAGTCCACAGTAAGACAAATTGTCTATAAATGGAGAAAGTTCAGCACTGTTGCTACTCTCCCTAGGAGTGGCCGTCCTGCAAAGATGACTGCAAGATCACAGCGCAGAATAATCATTGAGGTTAAGAAGAATCCTAGTGTCAGCCTAAGGTTTACAGAAACCTCTGGAACATGCTAACATCTCTGTTGACGAGTCTATGATACGTCAAACACTAAACAAGAAGGGTGTTCATGGGAGGACACCATGGAAGGAGCCACTTGTCCCTCAAAAAAACATTGCTGCATGTCTGAAGTTTGCAAAAGTGCACCTGGATGTTCCACAGCACTTCTGGCAAAATATTCAGAGGACAGATTAAACTACAGTTGAGTTGTTTGGAAGGAAAACACAATACTGTGTGGAGAAAAAAAGGCACAGCACACCAACATCAATCTCATCCCAACTGTAAAGTATGGTGGAGGGAGCATCATGGTTTGGGGCTGCCTCAGGGCCTAGACAGCTTGCGATCATCGGAAAAATGAATTCCCAAGTTTATCAAGACAATTTGCAGGAGAATGTAAGGCTATCTTGTCCGCCAATTGAAGCTCAACAGAAGTTGGGTGACGCAACAGGACAACGACCCAAAACACAGAAGTAAATCAACAGAATGGCTTCAACAGAAGAAAATACGCCTTCTGGAGTGACCCAGTCAGACCTCAACCTGATATTAAAATGCTGTGTCATGACCTCGGGCGGTTCACACCAGTCATCCCAAGAATATTGCTGAACTGAAACCGTTTTGTAAAGAGGAATGGTCCACAGTTTCTCCTGATCGTTGGGCAGGTCTGATCTACAGAAAACGTTTGGTTGAGGTTATTGCTGCCAAAGGAGGGTCAACCAGTTATTAAATCCAAGGGTTCACATACTTTCCCCACCCTACATTGTGAATGTTTATACGGTGTGTTCAATAAAGACATGAAAACGTGTTATTAGTTTAAGCAGACTGTGACTAAATGAAGATCAGATCAAATTGTATGACCAGAAATCCCGGTATTTCCAAAGGGTTCTGTTTTTCTTGCCGCTGTAACTGAGGTTCAGTTGGTATGAGCCTGGCACTGCCAATGTCATGGGTTCAATTCCTGCAGGGATTACATATTAGTGTTAGTACACAGATTAATATACATTTCTGCAGTACCTGTGACTGGATGAAATCGACTGCTAAGTGGCATCTTATCTATGGTGATCTGAACACATGATTTGATGATATACTGTGTATTGGTTCAAATGTAGTGTACTAAACACAATGTTAGTTTTCTAACAGTAACAGAACTGATACGTTCAGCTCCTAGGAAATGAAATGCTACACTGTGGTAACTAGAGGCAACAGGAGAGAAGAATAGTCCTCTCAGAGATTTACACACTCTGGAGGGGTGAGGAGTTGAATGTCACTGGGTTTAGTGTGTGTGTGTACTGCATGTTTCGGGGCTTTAAGCTGACCTTTTTTACAAGGCGTCTGTCTGCTCCTAAGTTGAAAAATGTAGGTGCACAAATGTAGGAGCACAATGAAATGAGGTAGTAAAACTAGAATCCTTAATTTTCTGTGTACTGTTGGTGTGTGTTTCTGAAGGCACTCTATTCTGTGTATCATGCAGCTCTGAGGTTTATTACCAACCAAAAGCACCTGACACACCGCTGTGATCTCTATAGTGAAGTTGGCTGGTCTTCACACCGCTGTGATCTCTATAGTGAAGTTGGCTGGTCTTCACACCGCTGTGATCTCTATAGTGAAGTTGGCTGGTCTTCACACCGCTGTGATCTCTATAGTGAAGTTGATCTCTATAGTGAAGTTGGCTGGTCTTCACACCGCTGTGATCTCTATAGTGACGTTGGCTGGTCTTCACACTGCTGTGATCTCTATGGTGATGTTGGCTGGTCTTCACACTGCTGTGATCTCTATAGTGATGTTGGCTGGTCTTCACACCGCTGTGATGTTGGCTGGTCTTCACACCGCTGTGATCTCTATAGTGATGTTGGCTGGTCTTCACACCGCTGTGATCTCTATAGTGAAGTTGGCTGGTCTTCACACCGCTGTGATCTCTATGGTGATGTTGGCTGGTCTTCACACTGCTGTGATCTCTATGGTGAAGTTGGCTGGTCTTCACACCGCTGTGATCTCTATAGTGAAGTTGGCAGGTCTTCAAACTGCTGTGATCTCTATAGTGAAGTTGGCAAGTCTTCATTGACTCGGGATTAAACATTGCTATACTATCTGTAAGTGGCAGTTTTCCCTAAAATGGCCTTTCTCTGTTCTTCTTTGACAAAGTCAGAAAATAAATGCCAGTTACGGTTTCATTCCTTCTTACTTTTAACGGTTACTAAAATCCAGAATGGATCATGGAAAAAGGTGTTTTAGCTACTCAGCTCTGTGGTCTTGGAATCATCTCCAGACCAGCTTGAAACCCAGCATCTTGTTTCCTTGGAGTTTAAAGGTTTGGTTGACTTACATGTTACTGAGACATGATAGTCATTAGGACTTTACATGGTTCTACTTATGATAAAAATCTATCTGTGACGCTTGTATGGTTCTGGAATTCTAATAAATGTGTGTTTACGTATAAAAAATTTAACAAATATTTTTTTTTTACTATTTGTTCCAAACATTGTTCCCTTCTGCTGCCATCCTGGATGGACCAGGTCTCTTGAGAAATAGTTTTTCTTCTTAATGAGACGAACCTGGATAAAGGTTAAATAAAAGCTCTTTGTCCTCCAGGTGGATGGAGGCGTGTCTGGACGAGGAGCTCCCGCCCACCACAGAGCTGGAGGAAGGGCTTAGGAACGGGGTGTACCTGGCCAAACTCGGCAACTTCTTCGCCCCACAAACCGTTTCCATCAAGAAAATCTACGACCGCGAGCAGACCCGCTACAAGGTGAGGACCGAGGAGATGCACTGCAGACTGTAACACACGCAACCAACACACACACACACACACACACACACACACACACACAGGCTCCAGATAAGTGCAGGTTAAAGGGACAAAGATGGTCTTATATTCATTCAGTTACCAGAGGAGACAAACTCCCTTTTGCCCAACCCGCCAAACTCACACCGGACTATCCATCAAGGTGTAGGGGCAAGTTGCACCTAGACACTAATCTGGGGTCAGTTTAGCATTTTTCACCAATTATAGTCAAGTTTATGATTGGGGGAGGTGACGCTGATCCTAGATCTGTTTCGAGGGAAACCTTCACCCCGGAGCACCTATCAATGCCCCGAGGAACAGACATGCATCAATGGTCCTATTCTATCAACACAGTTTGACTTAAGATAAATAACCAAAAACAGACATTGTTATTACACTGCAAGAATGCGCCCAAGAAATCCCCCATCTCCAGTCTTACCTTGAAAATGTTTTAGTTGAGTAGGACCCCAGGTTACTGTGACTCACTGTCTGAGTCGGGCTTGATTTACTCAACGGGGAAGGAATGAATCGTGTGTATTACTATAACTGTAATTGCTTGTTTGTTTATGTGTGTGTCACATTGTAACTCACTATGTTTTGTGTTTCATTCCTGCAGGCCACTGGGCTTCATTTTAGACATACAGACAATGTCATCCAGTGGCTAAACGCCATGACAGAGAAGGGCCTGCCGAAGGTGAGTGATGGGCTTACACACACACACACTGACAGACATAGCAGTCACTGTATTCTCAATACCAGGGAAGGGTATTTTCCCCGTACCACTCCTGTGTAACAAGCCGGGGGTTGCCTGGATCCCACTCCCAGACTACTGAACCCTCAGCCCTGGGTCACGTTCAATAGGAACAAACGGAAGAATGTTTTGAAACATTCACATTCTTATTGGACAAGTCCAGGTAATATGTAATTAATTTCCTAGCGTTTTAGCATGTTTCGTGCCTAATGAAGATGTCATCTGTCCTCAGATCTTCTATCCAGAGACTACAGACATCTATGATAGGAAGAACATGCCGCGCTGCATCTACTGCATACATGCTCTCAGGTACACACACACACACACACACACACACACACACACACACACACACACACACACACACACACACAATGAATTTAAATTTGTATAGATTTTCTGAATACTCTAGGAAAACCTTTCATCACAAATCAGAGATAGCAGTGGTTCAAACTGTAGAACCCAGTTCCTACATCTGAATATCAAAATGTGTTTTGTTTGATAAAACACATGTTCCATTTTATCTCTGGGATCCTCAGGATGACAAATCAGAGCAAGATTACTGAGTGCATGTTGTTTACCTTCAGAGATGAATGTATCAAACCAGTTGATAAGTGATCAGTTTGTTGTTGTGCTCTCAAACCATATCATGCTATTTCTTTCACTATAATAGCTACTGTAAATTGGACAGTGCAGTTAGATTAACATGAATTTAAGCTTTCTGTCCGTATAAGACATATCTATGTCCTGGAAATGTTGCTGTTACTAATAACATCATTCTCGTCATATTAGCGCAATTTAGCAACAACTGTCTTGGTATAGGGACACCGATCCCATACATCCTTAAGAGGTTTAAAATGATATTAAACCCTGATCTGCCTCTCACAGTGCTACCTGAACTCTCACAGAAAAGTCACAATAGACAAATTGACTATCGTAATATTTTCTCAGTGAAAAATGTTCAACATTTTCTGCTTTGCTCTGTCCTACTCAATACTGCCTGTATGTGAAGTTGAAAACGTAGACTGGATTTGTGCATGTTTACTCTCAGAACTTGGTTTTTGGAAACCTGACACGTTTATGAGGTGAATGGTAGGATTTTGGACTGGTGAGGTATTCAGCACCAAGGAGAAACTCCAACCGCTTCAACCTTGCGATGGCAGTTCACATCCCAAATGGCACCCGGTTCCCTATAAAGTGCACTACTTTTCACTAGATCCCTATTGGCCCTGGTCAGAAGTAGTGTACTAAATAGGGAATAGGGTGCCATTTGGGACACAAGAAGTATGTGTTGATAGAACATTCTAGCTGCATGTAAAATGGATGCTGAGGCTGTACATCTACTGATCCATGTCCCAGATTGCACCATATTTCCTTTGTAGTGCACAATATAGGGAACAGGGTGCCATTTGGGAAGGGTCCTTGGCCGTTTAGAGTCAGGAAGTCAACACTGCAGGACTGGGTGGCGGAGGGGGGTAGGAGGTGTGTGTTTAACCCCCAGCTCCAGTCCACACTAGATGAATGGCTGTTTGTTGACTACAATGCCTTCTGGCCCCCTCCCCTGGTGCCGCACACATGCCAGAACACAGCTCCAACAACATGTTTATCTCTTTCTCTTTCCCCCCAAACAGTTTGTACCTGTTCAAGCTGGGTCTAGCCCCTCAGATCCAGGACCTGTATGGCAAGGTGGACTTCACAGGTGAGTTTGTCCCAATACCACAGTGTTAAATTTTCTTTCACTCAACTCATTCAATTTGTTCATTTTTTTGTTTTAAAGTCAAACAGTTAACATGACTAACATAACATATGATGTTAAACATGATATGTGGTCCTCTGTGGCTCAGTTGCAAGCCAAGGTTGTGGGTTAAACTCCCGCAGGAATCACATACTAAACAACATGGATACATGTACTGTTAGTGACTTTAGATAAAGTGTCTTCTAAGTGACACGCAGGCATAGTGTTGACTCCAGTCCTAAGTTACAGTTCCACAGGGAAGGGGTTTTACCAGGCAGCTAACAACAATGTGAAAGTCATTAGTGATAGATGGTGTTTCCTGTTGCTGCTCTGTTCTGCTCTCTGCCAAATGCCTGACCGGGGGGTATGTGTATTACTCTCAGGCCAGGAACAATCACCATCTCCTGTCTGTTTAGCCTCTAATATACAGTTAGCCTACTATTTACAGTATGAAGGGTACTTATGTCCATTATGTACAGCGTTTGGCTCCAACCTAGCACTAAAAAGTCTGATTCTACGAATCGCATACTCATCAAGAGATAATTAGTTGAATCTATCTAGTCTGTCTATAATCTACAGTTTGAAGGGTACTGTACTTTAGCCAGTGTGGTCCAGTGTGTGTAGGGTGTGGTTCCAACCCAGCACTAAAAAATCTGATTCTAATCTGATACTAATGACTTAATCAGATAGGACATTGAATCATGCATTTGGGCGCAGAGCTGGAACAATAACCTTCACACTATCTCGTACTCCAGGACCAGAGTTGGTTGTCACTACCATGCTCTCTCTCAGCCTCTAGCTCCCCTCTCTCCAGGCTCTAGCCTTAGTCTTAGCCGTGTTCTCTGTCCAGCCTCTAGCTCCTCTCTCTCCAGACTCTAGCCTCAGTCTTAGCCATGCTCCTCTCTCTCCAGACTCTAGCCTCAGTCTTAGCCATGCTCCTCTCTCTCCAGACTCTAGCCTCAGTCTTAGCCATGCTCCTCTCTCTCCAGACTCTAGCCTCAGTCTTAGCCATGCTCCTCTCTCTCCAGTCTCTAGCCTCACTCTTAGCCATGCTCTCTGTCGAGCCTCTAGCTCCTCTCTCTCCAGACTCTAGCCTCTTGTCCAGCTCCTCTCTCTCCAGTCTCTAGCCTCAGTCTTAGCCATGCTCCTCTCTCTCCAGACTCTAGCCTCAGTCTTAGCCATGCTCTCTGTCCAGCCTCTAGCTCCTCTCTCCAGACTCTAGCCTCAGTCCTAGCCATGCTCCTCTCTCTCCAGTCTCTAGCCTCAGTCTTAGCCATGCTCTCTGTCCAGCCTCAGTCTTAGCCAAGCTATGCAGAGACACCTACAGCTCAGGGAACACCCACTCCCCAGTGCCTGATACCATTTCCCTCCAAGTGCAAGAAATACACTCCCCTTTTGTACCATGATTGTTTACAGAAAAACCCCTGCCCTCTCTCCCTAACCCACCTAACCCTAACCCACCAAACTGTTGATAGACCTAATGCCTAACCAACTCTTTCTCCCTCCCCTCCTTTATACCCCACTCTTCCCCTCCTTTCCACCACTCAGAGGAGGAGATTAACAACATGAAGAGTGAACTGGAGAAGTATGGAATCCAGATGCCTGCCTTCAGCAAGATTGGTGGCATCCTGGCCAATGAGCTGTCAGTGGATGAGGCTGCGTGTAAGCACCTATCAGAGGGGCGGGTCTAACTGCCTGTTTGAGTTCAACACTTCTTTATAACAAATTGAAAATGATGATATAATATTACGTAACATCTCTTTCCTTTTAAATCCATTTCTGAAAATATTCCACACATTTCTGGAAATGAACTCCTCTCCTCCAGTGCATGCAGCAGTGATAGCCATCAATGAGGCCATAGACCAGGGGGTTCCCGAGGGCACCATGGCTGCCATGCAGAACCCCAACGCCATGCTGCTTCAGATGAACACCTGCTCTGCCCAGCACTACCAGGACATGCTGCACAGTGCCAAGGCTGAGAAGGTGGCCAACTCACGCAAACGGGTATGAGAGCGTGCTGTAAATACTGGGATAGAGAATGAGTGGCAGGGTTGGAGAGTCAATTCCATTTCAATTCTAGCAATTCAGAAAGTAAACCCAAAGTCAAATTCCAATTGTTTTCAGTAATTCAGTTGACTGTCTGAATTGATTGAATTGGAATCCACTTTCTGACTTGACTGATTTGAATTGGAATCCACCCCAATATTGGCTGCTGTAGTAGTGTTTTAAAAGTATATTTGGCTTTTTCTCCAGCTGTATAGTTCCTGTAAAGTGGTGAGCCTTAATATTTCTCCTGGCGAGCTGGAATACAGTGGTGTTTTGGCCTCCGCTAAGTGCTATTTTAAATGATAATCTGATGGTCAACACCCTGATTAGCTGAATCGGCTGTTTCACTGCTGAGCTCGGACAAAAACCTGCAATACATTGTTTCTCCTTGAGCAGACTTCAGAATCACTGGTTTAAATGTACAATGTTGACGTCACAAATCTATGCTTCTATGTGCAACAGAACTAAAATATATGTATCTTAAGCAAGTTAAGATGGTACCTCCCGGTTTCGGAGTGTTTTGTTCCGTTTCATGCCTATTGAACACTACCCTGATGTTGCACTGTCCCTCCTGTAGCTGGGGGAGAACTCTGACGCAGAGAGAGATGTCTATGAAGAGCTCCTCACACAGGCTGAGATCCAGGGCAACGTCAACAAGGTCAACTGTGAGTAACACACACACTTTATTCTGTATGTTGATGAATCCACATGAGAATGTTTATTAAGTTTGTAGTCAACAGACTTGCAGATTTAACATCCCTGCATTGTTTGTTTTTTGATTCACTGAAGTGAGTTTAATTGCTTCTAGCTGATCTGGGGTCAGTTTTAAAACTGATCCTAGATTTGTACCTAGAGGAAACTTCATCCCAGAGTGTTCTAATAGGTTTTTCTAACGCTTTCCTCCCCCATCAGTGACCAGTTCCCTGAGTGCAGCCGAGCAGGCCCTGCTGGGTGGTGATGAAGACCGGCTGTATGAGGCACTTCGCTCCCAGGCTTTGGGTCTACACCGCCTGCAGGCCCAGAACAAGGGCTGGTACCTCAAACAGCTGATGGCTGCCCGCGAGGACAAAGAACAGGTACAGTAGGTGGAATTATTCCAGGTTATTTGTGATTCATCCCACGTTGGGATATCTGGAAGACCATTGCTTACAGCGGGGTTGTGTTCATTAGGGCAACAGACATTTGACAATGTTTTGAAATAGAAAATGAAAAAAACGTCTTATTGAACAAGGTAGTCACTCCGTTTCAGTCTGTTTTCTTCCTTTTGGTGCTTAATGAGCACAACCCTGGTTGATTTTCTATGTGATGTTGATCACCTCCCCCATATTTTAGATGTGAGCTTGTTCACAGGTTTACACTGTTGAAAATTAAACTGAATATTCCACAACCCTGTTTAGAGTAGTTCCTCTTTCTTTGTCTTTCCCAGAATTCTCCAGGGGAGGTGCTGACTAAAGATGAGTTGCAAACTGGAGTAGATGCAGCCAATGGGATTGCAGCAGGCTACCAGAAAAGTAAGCAGCGGTTACTGCTCGGTCTGGGGTGAGGTGTACCCGAGGTACACATCTAGGATGTGCTTCTCTCGCCCAATCCTAACCTTAAAGGTCCAATGCAGATGCTTTTATCTCCAAAATCATTTCTTAGTCGGGTAACAAATCAAGTGCCTTGCTGTTCTATTAGAATTGTCGAAAATAAAATAGACCATTTCTCAAGCAAGGATTGAGACTGTCTGGGAATGGTCTGAGTGGTGAGGGGAACACTGAAAACTAGCTGTTATTGTTAAGAGGTTTGGAACATAATAATATTCACAGTATTATTCATAATATTCACAGTATTATTTCAACCTCATTGTATATCTATCTCAGAGTACCATTCAAAAGACACCTACTCATTCAAGGGTTTTTCCTTATTTTTTACTATTTTCTGCATTGTAGAATCATAGTGAAGACATCAAAACTATGAAATAACACATATGGAATCATGTAGTCACCAAAAAAGTGTTAAACAAATATTTGAGATTCTTCAAAGTAGCCACGCTTTGCACACTCTTGGTATTCTCTCAACCAGCTTCACCTAGAATGCTTTTCCAACAGTCTTGAAGGAGTTCCCACATATGCTGAGCACTTGTTGGCTGCTTTTCTTTCAATCTGCAGTCCAACTCATCCCAAACAATCTCAATTGGGTTGAGGTCCGGTGGTTGGAGGCCCAGTCATCTGTAGCACTCCGTCGCTCTCCTTCTTGGTCAAATAGCCCTTACGAAGCCTGGAGGTGTGTTGGGTCATTGTCCTGTTGAAAAACAAATGATAGTCCCACAAAGCATGAAATGGATGGGATGGCGTATCGCTGCAGAATGCTGTGGTAGACATGCTGGTTAAGTGTGCCTTGAATTCTAAATAAATCAGTGTCACCAGAAAAGCACCTCCACACCACCACTCCTCCATGCTTCACAGTGGGAACCACATATGCAGAGATCATCCGTTCACCTACTATGTGTCTCACAAAGACATGGCGGTTGGAACCAAAATCTCAAATCTGGACTCATCAGACCAAAGGACAGATTTCCAACGGTCTTATAGCCATTGTTCGTGTTTCTTGGCCCAAGCAAGTCTCTTCTTAGTATTGGTGTCCTTTAGTAGTGGTATGAAGGCCTGATTCACGCAGTCTCCTCAGAACAGTAGATGTTGAGATGTGTCTGTTACTTGAACTCGGAAGCATTTATCTTGGATGCAATTTCTGAGGCTGGTAACTCTACTGAATTTATCCTCTGCAGCTGAGGTACCTCTTGGTCTTCCTTTCCTGTGGCGGTCCTCATGAGAGCCCGTTTCATCATAGCGCTTGATGGTTTTTGCGACTGCACTTGAAGAAACTTTCAAAGTTCTTGAAAATTTGCCGATTTGACTGACCAACCATGTCTTAAAGTAATGATGGACTGTCATTTATCTTTGCTTATTTGAGCTGTTCTTGCCATAACATGGACTTGGTATTTTACCAGATAGGGCTATCTTCTGTATACCCCCCTACCTTGTCACAACACAACTGATTGGCTCAAACACATTAAGAAAGAAAGACATTTGTGGAATTAACTTTTAGCAAGGCACAACTGTTAATTGAAATGCATTCCAGTTGACTACCTCATTAAGCTGGTTAAGAGAATGCCAAGACTGCAAAGCTGTCTTCAAGGCAAATGGTGGCGACTTTGAAAGAATCTGAAATATAAAATATGTTTTGATTTAACACTTTTTGGTTACAACATGCTTCCATATGTGTAATTTCATAGTTTTGATGTCTTCACTGTTATTCTGCACTGTAGAAACATTTACATTACCTTTACATTTAAGTCATTTGGCAGACGCTCTTATCCAGAGCGACTTACAAATTGGTGAATTCACCTTATGACATCCAGTGGAACAGCCACTTTACAATAGTGCATCTAAATCATTTAAGGGGGGGGTGAGAAGGATTACTTTATCCTATCCTAGGTATTCCTTAAAGAGGTGGGGTTTCAGGTGTCTCCGGAAAGTGGTGATTGACTCCGCTGTCCTGGCGTCGTGAGGGAGTTTGTTCCACCATTGGGGGGCCAGAGCAGCGAACAGTTTTGACTGGGCTGAGCGGGAACTGTACTTCCTCAGTGGTAGGGAGGCGAGCAGGCCAGAGGTGGATGAACGCAGTGCCCTTGTTTGGGTGTAGGGCCTGATCAGAGCCTGGAGGTACTGCGGTGCCGTTCCCCTCACAGCTCCGTAGGCAAGCACCATGGTCTTGTAGCGGATGCGAGCTTCAACTGGAAGCCAGTGGAAACTAGTACAAATAAAGAAAAACCCTTGAATGAGTAGGTGTCCAAACTTTTGACTGGTACTGTGTGTAAGAAAATAAATAAAAAATGTTTTGCATACAGTACCAGTCAAAAGTTTGGACCCACCTACTCATTCAAGGGTTTTAATTTATTTGAACTTTTATATTCATAAATTTGTGTCTTCAGACCCCTTGACTTTGTCCACATTTTGTTACGACAGACGTTTTCTAAAATGTATGATTCTTATTTTATTTAATCCATCTACACACAATACCCCATAATGACAGAATGTAAAAACAGGTTTTTTAGAAATGTTTGTAAATGTATTAAAAATAAACAGATGGCTTATATACATAAGTATTTAGACCCTTTGCTATGAGACTTGAAATTGAGCTCAGGTGCATCCTGATCCATTGATCATCCTTGATATTTCTACAACTTGATTGGAGTCCACCTGCGGTAGATTTTTATTGATGGGACATGATTTGGAAAGGGACACAGCTGTCTACATAGGGTCCCACAGATGACAGTGCATGTCAATGCAAAAACCAAGCCATGAGGTCGAAGGAATTTTCCGTAGAGCTCTGAGACAGGATTGTGTCAAAGCACAGGATCTGGGTAAGAGTACCAAAACATTTCTGCAACATTTTGAAGGTCCACAAGAACAGTGGCCTCCATCATTCTTAAATGGAAGATGTTTGGTACCACCAAGACTCTTCCTAGAGCTGGCTTCCTGGCCAAACTGATCAATCAGGGGAGAAGGGCTTTGGTCAGGGAGGTGACCAAGAACCCGATGGTTGCTCTGACAGAGCTCCAGAGTTCCTCTGTGGAGATAAGAGAACCTTCCAGATGGACAACCATCTCTGTAGCACTTTACCAATCAGGCCTTTATGGTAGAGTGGCCAGACAGAAGCCACTCCTCAGTAAAAGGCAGATGTCAGCCTGCTTGGAGCCTGCCAAAAGGCACCTAAAGGACTCTTGGACCATGAGAAACACAATTATGGGGTCTGATGAAACCAAGATTGAACTCTTTGGGTTAAATGCCAAGCATCCCGTCTGGCGGAAACTTTGCACCATCCCTACGGTAAAGCATGTTGATGGCAGCATCAAGCTGTTGGGATGTTTTTCAGCGGCAGGGATTGGGAGACTAGTCAGGATCAAGGGAAAGATGAATGGAGCAAAGTACAGAGATCCTTGATGAAAGTCTTCTCCAGAGGACCTCAGACTGGGGAGAAGGCTCACTTTCCAACAAGACAATGACCATCGGCACACAGCCAACGCAGGAGTGGCTTCAGGAAAAGTCTCAATGTCCTTGAGTGGCCCAGCCAGAGCCCGGACTTGAACCCATCTCTGGAGAGACCTGAAAATAGCTGTGCAGCGACGATCCCCATCCAACTTGACAGAGCTTGAGAGGATCTGCAGAGAAGAATGGGAGAAACTCCCCAAATACAGGTGTGCCAAGCTTGTAGCGTCATAACCAAAACTCGAGGCTGTAATCGCTGCCAAAGGTGCTTCAACAAAGGAGTAGAGGGTCTGATTACTTATGTAAATGTGATATTTAAAAAAACATTTATTCTAAAAACCTGTTTTTGCTTTGTCACAATGGGGTATTGTGTGTAGATTGAGTGAAAAAATCAATGTAATCCATTTAAGAAGAAGGCTGTAACGCAAGTGTGGTTAAAGTGAAGGTCTGAATACTTCCAGAATGGGCTGCACTCTCATACACAACACAGGATAATGACTTTTAACTGCACTGGTGGGGAAACTACCTTAGGGTTAGGGTTACCTCTTCACTCATTACCAACTGGTGTTCACTTTATCCTCATGAGGACATGGCCTGCAGCAGAACACTGCAGTTTCCCCTTTAGTTACCCACATTACTGGCTGTTTTATGTTCCTGTGCTGATTGCAGTATGCTTATCACGTGTCTTTTCCACATGGTTTTAACCCTACTGATAGTCAGGCTACTCTGTTCCGTTTGTGGGTTTCACCCTTTCTCTCTTTGTGCTGTGTATTTTAAAGAGAAGGTTTATTTTTGCTTGTTGACGTTTTAACTTATTTTTCACTTCACAACTGCCGCAAGGATTGTGTTACACTTCCCCTCTACCTCTCTTCCCCTATATACAACCACTTACTGATTCAATCTGTTTCCACTAGTATTGCTATAGAACATGCTCAAAAAATATTTGCCACCCTGTATCGCTCTGTGTCTAGTGTGTTAGTCCTGTCTCTGTTGTATTTAATCATATTCCTCGCCCTGTCTCTGTGTAGTGTATTTAATCATGGTCCTCACCCTGTGTATTTAATCATGGTCCTCGCCCTGTGTATTTAATCATGTTCCTCACCCTGTCTCTCTGTGTAGTGTATTTAATCATGTTCCTCGCCCTGTAGATTTAATCATGTTCCTCGCCCTGTGGATTTAATCATGTTCCTCGCCCAGTGTATTTAATCCATGTTCCTCGCCCAGTGTATTTAATCCATGTTCCTCGCCCAGTGTATTTAATCCATGTTCCTCGCCCTGTCTCTCTGTGTATATAGTGTTGCAGGCGGTGGAGAGGATAAACGCGGCCGTCAGAGCGGGTGTGCCCGAGAACACGGCAGCAGAGCTGATGAACCCTGATGCCCAGCTGCCCGAGGTCTACCCCAGCGCTGCCGACCTCTATCAGAGAGAGCTGACCAGCCTGCAGCAGCAGAGCCCAGATGTACGCACACACACACTAATGCACACACACTGTCTCAATCGATGTGAGACACAGTTGGACATTGTCAGGCATTGCAACTGTATTGATGATTGTACTTATTGACAATACATCTTGAAATATATTTTCAGAAAGACATTAGTTAGCTAAACTGTCAGTGATCCACAGGGTTCAACATGGTTGTGCATTAGAAGGCAACTATATTGATGACTTAAGTACAATATATTGATAAATGTATCAGAGGTATGGATTAGTTGAACGTTCTGGTTGTGTTCCCCAAGGGTTCTCTGTCCCATCCGGAGCTGCTGGTTGCCGTGGAGATGTTGTCGTCGGTGGTGTTGATAAATAGGGCGTTGGACGTGGGCGACCGGAATTCCATGTGGAGACAACTGGCCAGCGCCGTTACTGGACTCAGTAACGTAGAGGACGAATACGCACAGCGGTACGCACAGAGACAGACCGTGACAGACACTTGTCTGTCACTAGTTGTGTAGATCCTGCTGTATGCCTTTGAAGACATCTTCAGGCCTCGATCCCAGATTTGGATAGACTGGCACCATCTACAGTAACCTCAGAGATATGAAACTATAAATGATGTATTAATGTGTTTTCTACCCGTCTAACCAGATCTTGTAAACGCCTGTCATGTTTTTGTTGTTGCTGATGACAACTACATTTACGTTGTAGTAAACATGTACGTCTGTAATCGACAGTAATTCATTTTCTGGCACTCAATAAATGTCCCGGTTTGATGTTGTCTGTTCAGTTGACAGTCTAATTCATTTTCTGGCACTCAACTATGAGGTTTGATGTTGTCTGTTCAGTTGACTGGTTAGTCTGTAACTATGAGGTTTGATGTTGTCTGTTCAGTTGACTGGTTAGTCTGTAACTAGGTTTGATGGTTCATTAGAATTAGAAGAAATGAGATGGAAACAATAATTCCCATTAATTTAGGATGGTCACTCATTAACCCTGGTGTTGGTGTCTCAGGTATATGGATGAATTGATGCGGCTGAAGGCAATGGCCAGGGAGGAAGGCAGTGACTATCTGACCTGGAACGACATCCAGGCCTGTGTTGACCAGGTCAACTTGACCATACAGGAGGAGCACGAACGTGAGTGGACCACACACTTGCATGCACACGTACAAACAGGTACACAAACACACGTGCGCACACTTGCAGGAACACACATGCACATACTTGCCAGAATGCACACACACACACACACACACACACACACACACACAGCAGAACTCTACTTCCAAGACTTGTAACTATAAAATAGGTCTAAAAGAGGAGACCACTGATAATGAGTCACTCCACCTCATTTATTTGGCTTTTCAAGATCACTTGACCTCAATATTCCTCAACATGTTTGAAAGTCTGAGACATTCCCATAGATGAGCTCTCATGTACTTCTCTCTTTATAATGTCCTCTAGTGTGACATTGGCAGTGCCGTGAAAGCACTCAACGGTGATGCCCATGCTAAACAGGCTTTGGGCCAAGTGCACCCTCTATGCAACTCTATGGACATTCCTCATCAGTCTGAATTCTGAGTTGAAAAAGAGAACATAACGGTGATGTCAGACAGTGGTGTCATAAGATCATTAAAAAGATAGCGTTACTTTTTCAAAAATAGATCTCTTCCACTAATAGATGGACAATGCTAACATATGGGTTTTAAAGTGTCTAACATACCAGATTGTCTCTTCTATCTTCCCATATCTGTCTCAGGCTAATCCTTATGTTTGTCACTTGTGATGTATTATATGCCCTTGTGCTCATAAATGCTTCAAAGGATTTGTCCTTTGCTAACAATAAAGATGTGTTATCTTAATCAACCCTTTGGTATGTGTAGGTATTGTGGCCATCGGTCAGATCAACGAAGCTCTGGATGGGGGAGACCCACAGAACACCCTAGAAGCCCTCCTGCACTCTGCAGCCAAGCTAACAGACGTAGACCCCTCTGTCGCCCAGCACTACTACGACAAACTGCTTGAGGCCCGCAGGGAGAAGGCACATGTAAGGACCAATTGATGTGTACACACACACACACACAAAATGGGTGTGTTTTGGCACAGAGCTGCTTGACTCATGTCACACCTTAAACACACTTTGCGTAGCACACAAACACATATTACACACCCTCTCCTTTCTGCTTTACTGGGACAGTGTCTTTCTCACCTCATTGTAATGAACTGGACCAGTCACCTGGGTGGAGGTGTTAGACTCCTCCACTTTCTCCTTCTGCGCTTGTCTCTGGTTTCAGAGCATTACTGACTGATGAGAGTCTGTCTGGTTTCAGAGCATTACTGACTGATGGGAGTCTGTCTGGTTTCAGAGCATTACTGACTGATGGGAGTCTGTCTGGTTTCAGAGCATTACTGACTGATGGGAGTCTGTCTGGTTTCAGAGCATTACTGACTGATGGGAGTCTGTCTGGTTTCAGAGCATTACTGACTGATGGGAGTCTGTCTGGTTTCAGAGCATTACTGACTGGGAGTCTGTCTGGTTTCAGAGCATTACTGACTGATGGGAGTCTCTTCAGCAGCATTACTGACTGATGGGAGTCTGTCTGGTTTCAGAGCATTACTTGATGGGAGTCTGTCTGGTTTCAGAGCATTACTGACTGATGGGAGTCTGTCTGGTTTCAGAGCATTACTGACTGATGGGAGTCTGTCTGGTTTCAGAGCATTACTGACTGATGGGAGTCTGTCTGGTTTCAGAGCATTACTGACTGATGGGAGTCTGTCTGGTTTCAGAGCATTACTGACTGATGGGAGTCTGTCTGGTTTCAGAGCATTACTGACTGATGGGAGTCTGTCTGGTTTCAGAGCATTACTGACTGATGGGAGTCTGTCTGGTTTCAGAGCATTACTGACTGATGGGAGTCTGTCTGGTTTCAGAGCATTACTGACTGGGAGTCTGTCTGGTTTCAGAGCATTACTGACTGATGGGAGTCTGTCTGGTTTCAGAGCATTACTGACTGATGGGAGTCTGTCTGGTTTCAGAGCATTACTGACTGATGGGAGTCTGTCTGGTTTCAGAGCATTACTGACTGATGGGAGTCTGTCTGGTTTCAGAGCATTACTGACTGATGGGAGTCTGTCTGGTTTCAGAGCATTACTGACTGATGGGAGTCTGTCTGGTTTCAGAGCATTACTGACTGATGGGAGTCTGTCTGGTTTCAGAGCATTACTGACTGATGGGAGTCTGTCTGGTTTCAGAGCATTACTGACTGATGGGAGTCTGTCTGGTTTCAGAGCATTACTGACTGATGGGAGTCTGTCTGGTTTCAGAGCATTACTGACTGATGGGAGTCTGTCTGGTTTCAGAGCATTACTGACTGATGGGTCTGTCTGGTTTCAGAGCATTACTGACTGATGGGAGTCTGTCTGGTTTCAGAGCATTACTGACTGATGGGAGTCTGTCTGGTTTCAGAGCATTACTGACTGATGGGAGTCTGTCTGGTTTCAGAGCATTACTGACTGATGGGAGTCTGTCTGGTTTCAGAGCATTACTGACTGTCTGTCTGGTTTCAGAGCATTACTGACTGATGGGAGTCTGTCTGGTTTCAGAGCATTACTGACTGACGGGAGTCTGTCTGGTTTCAGAGCATTACTGACTGATGAGAGTCTGTCTGGTTTCAGAGCATTACTGACTGATGGGAGTCTGTCTGGTTTCAGAGCATTACTGACTGACTGATGGGAGTCTGTCTGGTTTCAGAGCATTACTGACTGATGGGAGTCTGTCTGGTTTCAGAGACTGACTGACTGATGGGAGTCTGTCTGGTTTCAGAGCATTACTGACTGATGGGAGTCTGTCTGGTTTCAGAGCATTACTGAGTCTGTCTGGTTTCAGAGCATTACTGACTGATGGGAGTCTGTCTGGTCTGGTTTCAGAGCATTACTGACTGATGGGAGTCTGTCTGGTTTCAGAGCATTACTGACTGATGGGAGTCTGTCTGGTTTCAGAGCATTACTGACTGACTGATGGGAGTCTGTCTGGTTTGGCATTACTGACTGATGGGAGTCTGTCTGGTTTCAGAGCATTACTGACTGATGGGAGTCTGTCTGGTTTCAGAGTACTGACTGATGGGAGTCTGTCTGGTTTGACTGATGGGAGTCTGTCTGGTTTCAGAGCATTACTGACTGATGGGAGTCTGTCTGGTTTCAGAGCATTACTGAGAGTCTGTCTGGTTTCAGAGCATTACTGACTGATGGGAGTCTGTCTGGTTTCAGAGCATTACTGACTGATGGGAGTCTGTCTGGTTTCAGAGCATTACTGACTGATGGGAGTCTGTCTGGTTTCAGAGCATTACTGACTGATGGGAGTCTGTCTGGTTTCAGAGCATTACTGACTGATGGGAGTCTGTCTGAGCATTACTGACTGATGGGAGTCTGTCTGGTTTCAGAGTACTGACTGATGGGAGTCTGTCTGGTTTCAGAGCATTACTGACTGATGGGAGTCTGTCTGGTTTCAGAGCATTACTGACTGATGGGAGTCTGTCTGGTTTCAGAGCATTACTGACTGATGGGAGTCTGTCTGGTTTCAGAGCATTGACTGACTGCATTACTGACTGATGGGAGTCTGGGAGTCTGTCTGGTTTCAGAGCATTACTGACTGATGGGAGTCTGTCTGGTTTCAGAGCATTACTGACTGATGAGTCTGTCTGGTTTCAGAGCATTACTGACTGATGAGTCTGTCTGGTTTCAGAGCATTACTGACTGATGGGAGTCTGTCTGGTTTGACTGACTGATGGGAGTCTGTCTGGTTTCAGAGCATTACTGACTGATGAGAGTCTGTCTGGTTTCAGAGCATTACTTTGGTGATGGTTTCAGAGTCTGTCTGGCATTACTGACTGATGGGAGTCTGTCTGGTTTCAGAGCATTACTGACTGACGGGAGTCTGTCTGGTTTCAGAGCATTACTGACTGATGAGAGTCTGTCTGGTTTCAGAGCATTACTGCCTGATGAGAGTCTGTCTGGTTTCAGAGCATTACTGACTGATGGGAGTCTGTCTGGTTTCAGAGCATTACTGACTGATGGGAGTCTGTCTGGTTTCAGAGCATTACTGACTGATGGGAGTCTGTCTGGTTTCAGAGCATTACTGACTGATGGGAGTTTGAACATCGGTGTTGGATGCCCTTGAATCACACTAGCATAGAGCTAGCCCTGCAGATGTTTTCATCTGATAGGCTTTTTTGACCTAAAATTACATAAAATTGAAAAAGTTTGATGCAAAAACACACTTGACCCAACTATTTGCATGTAATATGCAAAGTAGAAGCAGATCATTTGGTACTGTAGATATTTAACACTTGTTTACAGTTGAGTAGAGCAGCAGTTTCTCATCAGTGTCTGTTTGCTTGGTGATGGACAGGTCCCGAGGTCGGCAGGGGTGTGTCGGAGTGCACAATGCTACGTTGGGATTATACAAACACCCGAGGCACTGTATGCAAATATAGCTCACCTACAGTTAGTTCACAGGTGTTTTTTCAATAGGTTGTTGAGTGTGTCTCTAAGACAGACCTTCAAATATAGTGCCTAACCTTTGTTCCAACCTACGCTTAATAAGTATGGTGTATAAAAATTGGCAACATTGGTGTCAGAAGTGGGATGGGGCTACCTTAAGGACTACAGGCTCTGTACTATAAGTAAACATGTATCTTTAACTTTCTTTTAATATACACATCTCTAAACAACCAGAATATTATTGTAGTCATGCGTAAATATAATTGTTAGTCTGTGTATAAATGTTATTTTTGAGTGGTGTTTTCTTGGCTGATGTCCTGAGGGACAGTGGACTGACTCCATGTGATTCAGCCCCATCATCCCCACATGACTCCCACTAACCCCCTCAGTGATGTCATGGTGTGATCATGCTTTCTGCTCCCCCGGCTGGTCCTGCTTACCCCTCCCACTCACTTCCTGTCTGTCTCGCACCCCCATCTTTTCTTTCATTTTCATTCTCTCTTTTTGACTCTCCTTCCCTTGGTCTTTTCCCTCTTTATCATTTGAATTGAATTCAAGGGCTTTATTGGCATGGCATTAATATTGCCAAAGCAAGTGAACTCTCTCTTTCCCTCTTTCATCTCGCTCCCTCTTTCTTTCTCTCTTCCTTCTTTCAACTTAACAACAAAAGGACTGACTAAAATAGTCTATGTACAGCAGTCAAACTGTGTAGCCCAATTCAAAGCCAAACGGGCTGACCGAGACTCAGTCTTGTTACTGGGAAGTAGATTAGTGTAGATACAAGCCATAAACTCATTAGACCTGACACACACACACACACAGCCTCTGACTAACTTAACTGTGTTATCTTGCCTGGGTGGGGTGATGAGTGTCGTTGTTCTTGTATGTGCACATCTATGTAATGGTCCCATATGATGTCACCGCTCTGGTCCCACATTTGGTTGTGTTTCCTGGTGAAACAGAAAGGTTAACAAGAGAAGATGCAGGTGGGGTGAAAAGGGTAAGGGCCATGGTTTACCACAGACAAAATGCTGACGTGAACTGCTGTGAGGAAGACTGTAGATGTACAACCACACAGAGAAGTCACATATTATGAAATTCTGATATAGTTATTGGACCAAAGCTTTAGCTCAGTGAGCTGCACTTTCCACATAAGCTGGCTTGTCCAAGTTTTTAACCAGAATGACTCATCATTGCTAAAACTTAAAGCCAGAAGAATTAAATAGAAAGTGTCCACAGTGTGTGTGTTTCTCGCTCAGTTTTTCCTGTTAGAAATTGGCCAAAAGATAGAAAACTAAATGTGTCTTATCAATGATAGACTATCTTGGCCTCCGCCCTTGTACTCTCACAGCCAGTGTGCGGGAGAATGTTTTAATTGTCAACAACGGGCCGGTCACATCTCAAGCGTTCCCGTCGTGGCAATGTGACGTTTGTTTGCCAAGACCTTTTTCCAAATCACGCTTTTAGGGAAAGAAGGAAGGAGAGCGAGGGAGGAGGGGAGTGGTAGGGGGCGGTAAAGAAAGCAAGCCATTTCCCTGGTGATCTTTTTCACAGGCATAGGAAATAACAAGCCAGGACTACTCTGTCTGCTTCCTTAAAAGGGCACGAAGCTGAGCACTACATCAGAAGGGGACTTTTCATAGTAGGCCCATTTAGTTGGTTTCACCTGGGCTCTCGGGGCCCCTCCATGGGTCTGATAACTGAGGGGAGCATTCTCCTTTGTGGTGGGTTGGTTTTGGACAAGACCGACAGACATACACTGAGTGTACAAAACATTAGGGACACCTGCTCTTTTCATGACAGACTGACCAGGTGAATCCAGGTGAAAGCTGTGATCCCTTATTGATGTCACTTGTTAAATCCACTTTAATCCATGTAGATGAAGGGGAGGAGACGGGATAAAGAAGGATTTTTGAGCCTTAAGACAATTCAGACATGAATTGTTTATCTGTGCCATTCAGAGGGTGATTGGGCAAGACAAAATATTTAAGTGCCTTTTGAACAGGGTATGGTAGTTGGTGCTTGGTGCACCGGTTTGTGTCAAGAACTGCAACGCTGCTGGGTTTTCACTCAACAGTTTCCTATGTGTATCAACAAGGGTCCAACACCTAATGGACATCCAGGCAACTTCACACAACTGTGAGAAGCACTGGAGTCAACATGGGCCAGCATCCCCATGGAACACTTGAGTCCCTGCCCCGGTGAATTAAGGCTGTTCTGGGGGCAAAAGGAGGGGGGTGCAACTCAATATTAGGAAGATGTTCCTAATGTTTGGTATACTCCGTGTATACATACACCACACACGTAGGGGTCAAATATCTTCATTGTCTCCAAAGGATCAAATCCATGGCTGAAAGTCCTGCTCTAGGAGTGACTCTACTACGGTGCGTTCAGATTTGGATGACTGTCAGACACGCGGCTCAGACACAGGAAGTTGTTAGAAACAAGAGGTTCTGGCTGGATTTCAAAGGCCTGATGCTGCTCATGTGCTCCACAGCTGCAGGTGGAGGGGGTTGATGGGACATGGGGATAGTAGCAGATGGGAAGGAATGGGAGCTGTTGAAGGAGAATGAACACAGGGGTATATTCATTATGGCGGAACTTTCAGATCATATCTGGCTGTATCTGTTCTATTCTTTTCTGTAACATCACGCCCTCTGAACAGGCCCCAGGTTAATACATAGAATCTGACTTCAGATCCTAGACCTACTGTAGATCTATACTTTTGTGCAATGATTCACTAATGAATTCTTTAGCCTTTTGGTGGCCCATAGAGCAATAGGTTTGAGATATAGTTTTGTATACACAACTAGGTTTATAGTGTGTGACTATAGGCCCCTGTTAGAGCACGCTGCAGCAAAATGTTTAACAGAAAAAGAAAAGTTTCTTATTGGACAAGTTCAGATGGTGTGTCCCTGTTTCTGAACACGGCCCAGATTTCTTTCTCAGACGCTGATGTTTCATCAGGGATTGTTCATGTGATGCCAGACATCCATGTACAGCCTGTGATATTTTTCAGTGCCAGTCTTGTGGTCTGAGGGTTCAGCTTGACGGCCAAAGTAAACACTGTGGGGGGACAAGTCTGGAGCTCTGTACAAGTCCAGCTTCATCGCTCACATCATCATTAAAGCATGTACGGCTGTGTGTGTGTGCATCATCATTAAAGTTGTGATGTTTTTATGTACGGCTGTGTTGTGATGTTTTTATGTGTGTGCTGTGTTGTGATGTGACTTCACAAGCTGTGTTGTGATGTTTTTATGCTCACTGTGTTGTGATGTTATGTGTCCATGGGGTGCATGTGCATTCACAAGCTGTGTTGTGATATGTATACGTTCACAAGCTGTGTTGTGATGTTTTTATGTTACGTATACGTTCACAAGCTGTGTTGATGATATGTATACGTTCACAAGCTGTGTTGTGATGATAGGTATACGTTCACAAGCTGTGTTGTGACCACTGATTCCTCTGATACCAGTCAACATCCTGGAATAGAGGACTTCTCTGTAGGAAGACTTTTTATATAAGGACATGTAGGGACTAGACTGCATTACTGAGGCAATGAAGGGAGGGTTCACTGGCTAAGAACACCACCCTATCGGCTTTCACTTCCTCTATTCTGATCATGGTTCATAAGTTCATAAGGGCACACAGTGAAAAACATTTAAATCTATTGTAACAAATTGAGTGTTTCAGTCCCTCCCTATTTTAGTCTGTTTTCTTCTGTTTGGTGCCTAATGAACACAACCCAGCAGTTGTGTGTTTGTCAGGAGTCCTAGTTAATAAGATGCGTCCTTCTACTCCCATCCCCTCTCTGGCACCACACCCTTTCTGTATCGCTACCTGCCCCCAGCTGCAAGGCTGATTTCCAAACCAATATGAATTAGCACTAACCCCTTAATTACTGTCAATAAAGCTATCCTGCCACTGATGGATTGAGAGCCAGTGTTCCCCTTAGGTAGAGCTCTAGGATCTGCTTCCCCACCACAATCCTAACCTTAACCATTTGTGGGGGAAATACAAAACTGACCCTGTATCAGCATCTAGGGGAAACTTCACCCTGAATGTTGCTAGTGCAGCCACTACCTGCCTACCTGGCTTGCACAAGGAACCACACCTACCTAGAGTTTTGGTATCGGTCTCCCCCAGCCCCCCTCCCCAGAAACACTGCAGGTAGGTGGGATGGGGGAGGGGCAGGTAGGTGGGATGGGGGAGGGGCAGGTAGGTGGGATGGGGGAGGGGCAGGTAGGTGGGATGGGGGAGGGGCGGGTAGGTGGGATGGGGGAGGCACAAAGAGGGCCTGTCCTGTTGGCCTATTAGCAGCGAGCCCCGCTCCCTCCGGAAACCAGCTAGCAGAGACCGGGAGAGTTAGCTAGCTGTCTGTGCTACTGCGTACTTAAAACACAGAGACTTGACAAACTGTCATGTCATGGTTTCAGTTAGCTAATATGCTCATCCAAATGACTTGTCATGATGGTCAGAGTGTACACGGGGAGGGAATGCTTTTGCAGGAATGTGGACTGATATGAGAGGTATTTCATACTTCTGCAACTTAGATATCAGACTAAAGATGTAGATTCTCACTGCTTGCTGTAGGCCTTTGCACTAAGCAGGTGTTTACTGCTATCAGATGTTTGGTTTATAACAACAGCCATTAATGACTTCTGTTCTCCATCTCCTGAGATTGGTCATTCCACTTATTTCAACAGAAATTCAATGTCCTGGATTTTCATATGGAATTCTGTTGTAAGTTGTGTGGGCATGACACCCTGTACTAGTCTATAGAGTTCCCTTTCCTGTGGTCTCATGCCATTGTGGTTGGATGCCATTTAGACCCAAGTCCTCTTATTCAGCAGGAGGAGATCGCCCTCCAGTGGTAATTCAGTAGAATGGCAGTAAATATGCTGCAGACCCGGTGGGTGGGTGTGTGCTGTTTTTGGCGTTAGACTGACCACCTCACTGTGTGTTCTTCCAGGAGACCGAGGACCCCTCTGCTGTGCTCTGGTTGGATGAGATCCAGAATGCCGTACTGATGTCCAATAAGGATACCCAGGAGGCCTTGCAGTGTAAGAATAGTACACACCCTAGCTGTCCCACAAGCACCTTTTCCTCAGGGTTCCAAGCAGACCTGGGTTCACATAGTATCAGATTTATTTCAAATACATTTGATTAACTGCCTGAAGTGTCATATGGGCAAGCTTAGCACATTTGGGACTATTCCATTTTTTCCAGCGTGTCAGAAGGGCAAGCTTAGCACATTTGGGACTATTCCATTTTTACAGCGTGTCGAAGGGCAAGCTTAGCACATTTGGGACTATTCCATTTTTACAGCGTGTCAGGCAATCTCAATCAACCACAGCGAAGGTATTTGAAAGAACACGTACTATTTGAACACAGGTTTGGTTCCAAGCTATTTCCTGTAAGTAGAGCATGATGAAATACTGAAAAACCAAGTAAAAAACCTTGATAAAAAAATGACTCGTCTCCCTGTTTCCTTGTCAGTCTCCCAGGCCATCCAGGCCATCAACATAGCGGTGGACAGTGGCGAGGCGCCTAAGACCCTGGCTGCGCTGCGCTCCCCTGGGGCCGGCCTCTACGGAGTCACCCCTGAGTGTGTCCAGAACTACCAGGACGACCTGGCCAAGATCAAACAGGACAAGACCCAGGATGGTGAGGAGGATGGTCATGGCTGCATCCCAAATGGCACCCTTTTCCCTACATAGTGCACTATTGACCAGACCCCTATGGAGGGGGATATACTGTATATGCCCTATATAGGGCATTGGGTGCCATTGAAAGTTTTCTTTCATTACTTTTATTGTTTTGTGTTCATTACCTGCAATTAGTTTCTTCTACAATGAGTTAGTGCAGGAACATGCAGTTTCCATTAGTAGTTGTGACTAAATGGCATCAGCCAGAGCAAGTTAATGTTCATAGTCAAAAGATGTTTCTTAACCAGGAACTGCAGATATAAAGGAGCTTGATCACTTGCTTTAGTACAACAGACAAGGTATACATGGTTCCCTGACTGACAGATGGATGGAGCTAGATATATCAAGATGTACAGTCTGTAAATAACTTGGTGAGAAATATGTCCGTAACGCTGTGTTCATGCTCCAGGTGACAACGGCAGTGACTGGATGAAGCACTGGGTGAAGGGAGGACACAACTACTACTACAACCTGAAGACAGGAGAGGGCTCCTGGACTGAACCTGCAGACTTCCTCCAGAACAACACCCAGCTCAACAAGGAGGACATCCAGGTAGGCTAAGATGGATACTGGGAGCCCTGGGGTGAAGTTTCCCCTGTGTACAGCGCTAGGATCAGTTCCTCCTGCCCAAATCATAACGTCAACCATTAGTGGGGGAAATGTAAGACTGACCGTGTCTAGGGGCAGTTTCACCCTACACCATACAGGGCTTTGCCTCTTCCTCTCTGGCTGTATTCATTGAGGTGAAACATTCAGAACCTTGCAGATAGAATTATAATGAATAGAACGTGCATGATTCCCTCTTAAATGAGACTCCTCTGTTCTACAAAATGCATTTCTATGTGGACGGTCTATAACGCTGCACCCAGCTGAACAGGCCGCAGTACTGTGGTGTTGTAATGATGTAGTTTTGTGGAGCATGCTAACAGCGCTCCTCCTACCACTCCCATTGTTTTTAAAAGGGAATGCTAATACTAAACTCCTCCGTAGCTAAGTGGACAACCTCAAGTCTTAGATTGTTTATGCTCATGCAGGCGAATGTATAGTTGAGATCATTGTGTGCAACTCAGACCTTAATATAAATCATTCAATAATATCAATAGTAGACTTGCCAAAAAAATAGTAGTTAAGTGCGTGGATCCCAAGTCTGAATACTGTCATGGTCCATACAGACTACTTTCTTGGTATCTGTATGATTAGGTGAATTTGCCATTTGAGATTTATCTTTATCATTCTCACTTAACTCCCATCTCTTTTGCTAAAAACACACACACCTTCCACTGCCACCCCTAAAGCTGTGTTGATAGTTTGTCATTATGTAAGTGGGCCTGTGTGTGACTGGCTCTCTGTGTTGTCAATCAGTCTGTGGTTTCCGGGGTGACCACCACCTACAACCGGGAGCAGCTGTGGCTGGCCAATGAGAGCCTGATTGCCAAGCTGCAGGCCGGATGCCGCGGCTACCTGGTGAGGAAAGGCCTGAAGGAGAGAAAAGACTTCCTGAAATCTCAGGACCCAGCCATTACCACCATACAGGTCAGAGGTCAAACTCTTCCCTTCCTTTGGACATGGAGTGAATCTCAATATTTCCTTGATTCCTCACATCCTTTCTCCTCATCTCCTTCTCAAAGTCCACTGGAACAGAAGACTTGAGATTCCTCCCCTCGGATCTTCTCCTCCAATGCGCTTTGAGAAGGAGGAGAGGGGGCGCGAGCAATCAAGGAAATACAATTGAGATTCACCCATAGTCATTACACATTTCACAGTACACACTTTGAAAATGTATATATTTTAAATGTGACCTTTATTTAACTAGGCAAGTGAGTTGAGAACAAATTCTTATTTACAATGATGGCCTAAACCCGGCCGACGCTGGGCCAATTGTGCGCCGGCCTATGGGACTCCTAATTGTATATGCCTATGGGACTCCTAATTGTATATGCCTATGGGACTCCTAATTGTATATGCCTATGGGACTCCTAATTGTATAGGCCTATGGGACTCCTAATTGTATAGGCCTATGGGACTCCTAATTGTATATGCCTATGGGACTCCTAATTGTATATGCCTATGGGACTCCTAATTGTATATGCCTATGGGACTCCTAATTGTATATGCCTATGGGACTCCTAATTGTATATGCCTATGGGACTCCTAATTGTATATGCCTATGGGACTCCAGGGGCGGCAGGTAGAGCTTGAACTAGTAACCGAAAAGTTGCTGGATCGAATCCCGAGCTTGTCGTGGTAATTTCCTGTATTACTAAGTGAAAGGAGAGTTTACAAACTACACACAAGTCAGAGTTATACTTTAAACTTAATATTTTAGTAATATGAGCTTCACCATAGCTCTTTGACTCTCAGATCAATTCAGTGTCAATAAATTAATTCTGAGAGTGTCAACATAATGGCAACAGATCTTTTATAGCAAAGATCCACCCCTCAACTCAATGACGAACCCCAGGTCTTAGGAAAACTGCACACAGGAAGACTTTTACTTGAGAGGAGTATCCCATAGCCAGACAGCATTAGCTATACATTATCCTTCAGTTTGCTCTCTTAGACGAGGTTCTACTTCTCGTTCTTGATATTACCAAAACATTACCTCATCCAATGGCATATATCAATTGTCAATTCTAGATTCTCCCATCTCAAATACAATCCCTCCAGGACAAGCTCACGGAGAGGAGTGAGCCTCTAGGTCATATACCATGAAAGACAAGTTTGGACATCAGAGGGGACATACAGTGGCTCCAGACACTGTCATACTCCTCCCCCCAATGGGAAAAGTAGGGAGTGACTAGCACACAGACATTGTGGAGCCAAGAGATAATTGTCCCCCTCAATCATACCTTCACATGGTTTAAAAGACATTCACATATGAAGACAAGCCTGACCTCTCCCCTCTCTGGGCCCAAGTAACTTTCCCACATAAGCATACTTATGAAAGTAGATAAAACATCTTATCAATGTTACCTAACTAATTCTGATTCTGCTACGACAAGCTGACGAGGTTAAAATCTGTAGTTCTGCCCCTGAACAAGGCAGTTAACCCACTGTTCCTCGAGCGTCATTGTAAATAAGAATTTGTTCTCAACTGACTTGCCTAGTTAAATAAAAACAATCATGGCTGGATGTGATATAACATACACAACCCCAGTGCTACACAGCCAGTCTCAAATCATTCCCTTAGCCCTAAGCCTTCAACAGTATCTACCCAGTTCTGCAAACCCTGAAGGGTTTGGGCCAAGTGGGAACTGCTGATATTTTAAAGAAAACATTCTACCACTTTATTGGCATGTTTAACTTTGAGGGACAGTTTCTCAGACTCAGATTAAGCCTGGTCAAAGAGCACTTTCAATGGTGATTCTCCATTGAGCATGATTTTTAGTCTAGGACTCAGACGGTCTGTGAATTTGGCCCTACAAATGCTCTTGTGCTGCTTAACACTGGTCCTGTATATTTGTCTGTATCTTACAGGCTCATTTTAGAGGCTACAAGCAGAGGAAGGTCTACATAAAGAGGAAGGAGTACCTGAATGACCACAGTGAGGATGCTGTAAAGGTAAGGTCTCCACCTACTGTACGTGTAGCCATCTTTATAATTAAACAACAATACATGACCTTGATTGGTGGGTCCTGTTCATTGGGGCATGCAACGTTCTAAACGCTTTGCAAAATAAACATTTACTTTTCTTATTGGACAAGGCCAGGTTGTCCCTCCCTGTTTCAGTCCATTTTCTTTTCTTTTGGGCCTTAATGAACATGAGCCTGTGTTGCTGCTTTTCCTTTAAGTCTTAGGTTTTTGGTGAATTTCAAATCTTTTTTAGTATTGACCTAGTTGAGTTATTGTTTTAGATCCAGTCGATGGTGAGGATGCACCAAGCTCGCAAGAAGTACAGAGACCGCCTGAAGCACTTCAAGGACCATGTGAGTTGATGTATTTAGTTAACCCTTATTTTACAAGATACACAAGTCATTTAAATGTATTAGTAGTGGGGAGTTTGAATCCCAGATTGAACAAATGTTAACCATTTGATATATTAGGGGTACTCAACTGTTACCTTACGAGATCTGGAGCCTGCTGACTTTCTCTTCTATCTGATAATTAATTCCTGGTGTCCCAGGTCTAAATCAGTCCCTGATTAGAGGGGAACAATGAAAACATGCAGTGGAACTGGCTTCCAGTTCCAGAGTTGAGTTTGAGGGTGAATTACTATTTAAAAAAAAAAGGTATTTCTGTAAAATGAGTATGAATCTTTGACGAAAGACAAGTAGCTAGAAGGTCCAGTAGCTTGTAGAGTCTGGTTCCTGTCCAGGTTTCCTGCTCCCAGGGAATGTTGCCTTGTTACTATGCTACTACTGGACTCTAGCCCAGGTAACAGCGACGCACGTTGTCAATTTTGTGAAAAGCGCCTTCATAAATGTGATTGATTGAGGTGAGTTGTAGTTATATGGTGTGTCCAGGGCTGTCTGTTCTCTAGTCTTCTGTATTCACTGTATGACGTCACATCTAACTCTTTATATCCTCGCCTGACACATCCACTGACATTTACTCTCTCTGCGACCCAATGGCACCCTATTCCCTAAATAGTGCACAATTTTCAAATGGCGCACTACTTTTGACCAGAGCCCTATGGGCCCTGGTCAGAAGTAGTGTACTATATAGGAAATTGGGTGCCATTTGGGACACACTCGTCCCACATTAAATGTCCGTTCAGCTTAATGAGGCTACTAGGCTAGATGTCTCTCTGTACCCTGACTAACTACAGATTACCAACGTAATGTTTCTCTTTACAAATGTCATGTGTCCCAAAAAGGCACCCCATTCCCTATATAGTGCACTACTTTTGACCAGCGCTCTATTAAGGGAATGGGGTGCCATTTGGAACAGTCATGTTCTTGATCAGTGAAGTGACTGCTGTTTGCTTTGTTGTGGCAGATCAATGATGTGGTGAAGATCCAGGCGTTCATCAGAGCCAACAAAGCCAGAGACGACTACAAGACACTCAGTGAGTATGATGATGATGATGAGAACCCTCACCCACCACTGGGTTTCTCTTTTCACCATCTTCTCTCCGTACGGAGTCTCGTCTCCCAGCTGTTCTTTCTGCCACATACGACTCCATCCTGACTGAATCCCTCTCTCTCACGGTCTCTCTCACACAGTCAACGCTGACGATCCTCCCATGGCGGTGGTGCGCAAGTTCGTACACCTACTGGACCACAGCGACCAGGACTTTCAGGAAGAGCTGGACTTGATGAGGCTCCGGGAGGAGGTGGTCACCAACATCCGCTCCAACCAGCAGCTGGAGAATGACCTGAACCTGATGGACATCAAGATCGGCCTGCTGGTCAAGAACAAGATCACCCTGCAGGAGGTGGTGTCCCACAGCAACAAGCTGACCAAGAAGAACAAGGGCGAGCTGTCCAACCTGATGATGATGAACAAACAGAGAGGAGGCCTGAAGGCTCTGAGCAAGGAGAAGAGGCTCAAGCTGGAGGCCTATCAGTATCTTTTCTACCTGCTGCAGGTACTGTAGATGCTGTGTGTCAACACATGTATCGATCTCCTCAAACAGTTAGCAAAGCTGTACTGCAAAGAGAATCGCACTCGCAAACAGTTGAGAAACATAAAATACTGTAGGTGACAGTAAGTGAGACAGACTAGAAACGGAACAGGAAAACATCCAATCTAACTGTAGTTAACGTTTCCTTTCTGTCCTCCCTGCAGACCAACCCCACCTACCTGGCCAAGCTGATCTTCCAGATGCCCCAGAATAAGTCCACTAAGTTCATGGACTCTGTGATCTTCACCCTGTATAACTACGCCTCCAACCAGAGAGAGGAGTACCTGCTGCTCAAACTCTTCAAGACCGCCCTGCAGGAGGAGATCAAGTAAGGAGCTAATACTAGGATTCATCAATAAGGCCTGGGGAGGTGTGGTATATGGCCAATATACCATGGATAAGGGTTGTTCTTACGCATGACGCAACGTGGAGTGCCTGGATACAGCCCTTAGCCATAGTATATTGGCCATATACCACAAACCCCCATGGTACCGTATTGCTATTATAAACTGGTTACCAATGTAATTACAGCCATACCCGTATACGGTCTGATATACCACGGCTGTCAGCCAATCAGCATTCAGGGATCGAATCACCCATTTTATAACTTAACATATGCCACTTACAGTCATGCATATTTCATATGGGTAGCCCTAGCGGGAATCGAACACATGAGCCTTGGCGACGAAGCGCTATGCTCTACCAACTGAGTCACACAGAAACACTTATACAGTCTAGCAGTGTCTCACCATGTTCCTGACCTTGTGTTCTCAGATCTAAAGTGGATCAGATCCAGGAGATCGTCACGGGCAACCCCACGGTCATCAAGATGGTGGTGAGCTTCAACCGTGGCGCCCGAGGCCAGAATGCACTGCGTCAGATCCTGGCACCTGTCGTCAAAGAAATCATGGACGACAAGACGCTGAACATCAAGACTGACCCAGTGGACATCTACAAGAGCTGGGTCAACCAGATGGAGACACAAACTGGAGAGGCCAGGTGAGAGGAGGAGGAGTCTGGGTAATGGAGTTCAGAGGAGACTGTCAGAGGAGTTGGAGTTTGGCGTCAACTGTTCAAAGATGGAAAGTATTAGAGCTGTCGTTACAATTTCTAAGTGAAATTGTATGACTGTGTACCTTTCTCTCGCTCTTTCCCTCCCCCCCTTTCTGTACCACCTCTTGCCCCTCCCCTTTTCTCCAACAGTAAACTACCCTATGAGGTAACACCAGAGCAGGCTATGAGTCACGAGGAGGTGCGCACTCGCCTGGAAGCATCCATCAAGAACATGAGGACGGTCACAGACAAGTTCCTGTCCGCCATCATTGTCTCTGTGGACAAAATCCCGTAAGTGTCTCTAGCTCTGTTCTCAATAGAATTACGATAAGGGACAGAGCCCTTCAGACCACAGCAATTTGATTGGAACACTCAATATGTCTGCCTGTCCACCCGTCATCTTGGAATGGGAATGTCCAAACTACTACTGCCCTCGGGCCACATCTACTAGTTCTCAACCTTGCCTTTTTATCAACCGGTGATTTAGACCTGGAATCTGTGACATGAATTGATAGTTTTAAATGTTGTAAAGGAGAAGCAGCAGACATTAGATGTAGCCTGTGTGACTCCCTTTTTTCATCCCTGCTCTACAGAACATGAACCAGCAACTGTGGGTTATGATGCTTATCACTTCTATGAGAGAGGGTCACTTCTAGGGAATAAACCAGTTCTAAATGCAGTCTAGAAAGTAAAGAAATGGGTCTTTGTGTGTGTCAGGTATGGGATGCGTTTCACCTCCAAGGTGCTGAAGGACACACTCCATGAGAAGTTCCCTGACGCTACAGAGGACGAGCTTCTAAAGGTGTCATTATATCATTCTTATACCATAGTCAACTGTTACACTGTACTGCTAGTACGGGGCTCTGCTAGTACGGGGCTCTGCTAGTACGGGGCTCTGCTAGTACGGGGCTCTGCTGTGCTCTGCTCTACTTTGCTACTTGCACTGTTTTCCTGGTGAGCTTGACTTGGTATCACTCTTCTACTGAATGTGGTTTCCTTCTTTCTCTTCCCTCTCCTTAACTCCATCTCTCCTCTCTCCCTTGTTCACCTTCTCTTCCTCCCCTTTCTACAGCTATGATCTCTTCCCTTGTCTTCTCTCCTCTGTTGGAACATGTCTTTCTGTACTCCTGCTGAGACAAGGTGAGACAGTCCCCCCTCCTTCTCTACAAACACCCAGGCTGCATACCAATTCTGTTAAACCTTCCTTCCTCTTCGCTGCAAACTTCCCTTGTCTCCTTTTCTCCCTGACTAGTAAGTTTGAATCTCTGAACATTACTTAACTTTTTCAAGTCCAAGATTAGTGGCTATAATGTATTGGCTATAAAGGAAAGGAGTCCAAGATTACTGGGACACAGCAACAGTTTTATACAACTTGTAAAACCCTGTCCACTGGTGTCCCTTGACAGGCTTGGTGTTGCCTACAGGAGGTACAGTGCTCTATTTAACGGGGGTGTGTCTGTTCAGATCGTGGGTAACCTGCTGTACTACCGCTACATGAATCCGGCCATCGTGGCGCCCGACGCCTTCGACATCATCGACCTGTCGGCCGGAGGTCAGCTGACCACAGACCAACGGCGGAACCTGGGCTCCATCGCCAAGATGCTGCAGCACGCCGCGTCCAATAAGATGTTCTTGGGGGACAACGCCCACCTCAACCCCATCAACGAGTACCTCAGCAGCTCCTACCAGAAGTTCAGGTGCAGTGGAGGACGGTCTTTATGGGTCGTGTTCATTAGGGCATGCTTTGGAAAATGTTAAAATGGAAAACATTTATCACTTATCTCTGTCTTGTGCTATAAATATTATCTTGGTGCGTTTAATCCCCATCTAAGCATCGACATTGAAATGAATGCAGATCAAAAAACACGTTCCATTGTTGATCCTTTGAAGGGGCCTGGCATGTGTTTGAAGGGGCCTGGCATGTGTTTGAAGGGGCCTGGCATGTGTTTGAAGGGGCCTGGCATGTGTTTGAAGGGGCCTGGCATGTGATTGAAGGGGCCTGGCATGTGATTGAAGGGGCCTGGCATGTGTTTGAAGGGGCCTGGCATGTGTTTGAAGGGGCCTGGCATGTGTTTGAAGGGGCCTGGCATGTGTTTGAAGGGGCCTGGCATGTGTTTGAAGGGGCCTGGCATGTGTTTGAAGGGGCCTGGCGTGTGTTTGAAGGGGCCTGGCGTGTGTTTGAAGGGGCCTGGCGTGTGTTTGAAGGGGCCTGGCGTGTGTTTGAAGGGGCCTGGCATGTGTTTGAAGGGGCCTGGCATGTGTTTGAAGGGTCAGAAGACATTTTACAGGATCATAAAAACATGAAATTGTGCTTTGTACAAGCAAGAGTTAGAATATGTGTTGCTTCTCTTTTTTAAAATAAATTGTCAACCAAAGATTGTGACACGTGAATTTACATTTACTAACCTAAATATGGAAATAATGGCTGGTAAGAGGGTGTCCTGAGGTGGGCGGGGCATGTGTGTAGCTTCTTACCCTCCTTGTATCTCTGTCCCTCCGCAGGCGTTTCTTCTTGGCGGCGTGTGACGTCCCGTCATTGGAGGACAAGTTCAACGTGGATCAGTACTCTGATCTGGTCACGCTTCAGAAACCTGTCATCTACATCTCTATAGGGGAGGTCATCAACACACACACGGTCAGTCACACACACAGGAAGACATGCTTATTTCTGCCCTCATAAATAAAAATGAGTACTCTCTTACACACTTATCTCAGTGAGTACTTTTTCTCTGTTGTGAAAAACCCAAATTATACGTGGAGGAGTCATTTTGTACAATTTGTGACTAAGTACTAGTGTATTTTCTCATAGCCAGTACCACAGAGGGATAATGTGTTTTAGTGTTTGCTTCCACATGAAGCCACATTGTGTGAACAATAAAGATTTTCACATTGTAATGTCCCTGCTCGTCCCCCCCCCAGCTGCTGTTGGACCACCAGGATGCCATCGCCTCAGAGCACAACGACCCCATCCACGAGCTGCTGGAAGACCTGGGAGAGGTGCCCACCATAGAGTCCCTCATCGGTCAGTACCGTAGATATTCCATAGTCCCTCATCGGTCAGTACCGTAGGTATTCCATAGTCCCTCATCGGTCAGTACCGTAGGTATTCCATAGTCCCTCATCGGTCAGTACCGTAGGTATTCCATAGTCCCTCATCGGTCAGTACCGTAGGTATTCCATAGTCCCTCATCGGTCAGTACCGTAGGTATTCCATAGTCCCTCATCGGTCAGTACCGTAGGTATTCCATAGTCCCTCATCGGTCAGTACCGTAGGTATGCCATGGGTCAGTACCGTAGGTATGCCATGGGTCAGTACCGTAGACAAAAGTATGCTGTGTTCATATATTCATACATGTAAAATGTAGAGGGGCAAGATGCAGGCCTAATAAATGTTTCCTATGTGTCCGTGGTGTATCTGCTCTGTCCTACTCCATCAGTGAAGAAACCATAGTCTTCTAAATGTCTCACCGGTCATCGCTCTCCCCTCTTAGAGCTTCCTTCCACCCTCCCCACAACTTCATGGGTTTCTACAGTGGATGTGAATGACACAACTTCCTCTCCTCTAACTGTCCCCTGTTCTCCCTCCAGGTGAGAACCCCCTCCCCCCAGGGGACCCCAACAGGGAGACTATGGGGAAGACAGAGGTGTCCCTCACCCTCGCCAACAAGTTTGATGTTCCCGGAGAGGCCAATGCCGAGATGGACGCCAGGACTCTACTACTTAAGTAAGAGTAATGTTTGCATACAATAAAAAAATACACACTTTCTTAGGGCTCTTTCCCGATTGTCTAAATCGGTCCTCGCTTCGCCTTCTCGACTGCTCTTATCTGAAAGAACTGACCAGGTGGAATCCAGCCTAATAATGAACTGCCACCATATTGTTTTCACCTGCCAAGTTTAATTTCCAATCAGTACAGATGAAGGAGAGGAGATGGAGAGGACAGATTTTTAAGCATTTAGATCCAAGGTGTTAGTTCAAAAGGAGGCCAAATTGAGTTCCCGGACTCCTCAGTTGTCTGTGTGTTCCCAGCTGAACCTTATCTTCCCCCTTTCTGGCCTGCTACACGAGTGGCGTAACCTTTGCAGAGTGTGAGACGCTTCAATTAATTGAAATGAAACCTGGGTGTGAGCGCCGGCTCCACGGGAGGCTCACGCTGCTCAGAATGTTTTTTCTCTCTGGTTGTAATTTCCAGATTGACTCACAGCTCACACCCCAGAACAATAGCATCAAGTGGCTTTCGCTCTGCTCACGCCGGCTAAAAGTTACGCTTCCTCTAGCAGCTAAAATAAACCTACTGTTGTCTTGACACCCTAGAATAGCTCCTATGTCTCTTTCCCCCTATCTTTCGCTCTCCAGCACCAAGCGGCTGATCGTGGATGTGATCCGGTTCCAACCTGGAGAAACACTCACTGAGATTCTGGAGGGTGCTGCCAATCCTGAACAGGTGAGACACTGAGGAGGTAGGGATGAATGAGGGATACCTGGACAAAAAGTTTCAGTGCAATAGTGAAGGTGTGAACTTGGCAGGATAACGCCTAAACACTACACTGAGCTCAAAGTATTGGGACGGTGACACATTTAGTTGTTTTGGCTCTGTACTCCAGCACTTTGATTTGAAACGATACAATGACTGAGGTTAAAGTACTGACTGTCAGCTTTTAATTTGAGGGTATTTTCATCCAAATTACAGCGCTTTTTGTACATAGTCCCCCCATTTTTGGCAACCTATTAAAGTAGTCCAAACTTTATTATTTGTTCCTAGCATGCAATGATGATAAAATCAAGCTTGGGACTCTACGACCTTGTTGGATGCAGTTGCTGTTTTGGTTGCATTTTCGATTTATTTTGTGCCCAATATAAATGAATGGTGAATAATTTAAGTCTCTTGTTTTGAACACTTCTACATTGTGGATGCGACCATGATTACAGGTAGTCCTGAATGAATCATGATGCATGTTAGAGGCATAAATATCATACCCCCCGTTATTGTAATGGTGAGAGGTTAGCATGTCTTGGGGTATGATACTTGTGAGCCTAACGTTCGTACCCTGCACACACTAATTGACAAAGAAACAAAACAAAGCAAAGTCTTCTCATGCTTTGATATCAAAAAGGCTTTAGGCACCTCCCGAGTGGTGCAGCGATGTAAGGCTCTGCAGGGCTTGAGGTGTCACTACAGATCCGGGTTCGATCCCAGGCTGTGTCGCAGCTGGCTGCAACCGGGAGGCCCATGATGCCGCACAATTGGCCCAGCGTCGTCTGGGTTAGGGGAGATTTTGGCCTTGTCCCATTGTGCTCTAGTGACTCCTGTCGGGGGGTCGGGCACATGCACGCTGACACGGTCACCAGCTGTACAGTGCTTCCTTCGACACATTGGGTTAATGGAGCAGTGTGTCGAAGCAGTGCGGCTTGGCAGGGCCGTGCTTTGGAGGACACATGGCTCTCGACCTTTGCTTCCCCCGAGTCCGTAGGGAGTTGCAGCGTTGGGACAAAACTTTTTTCCAACACTGCAAAACAAGGTAGAAACTGAGATGCACTTCCTAACCTCCTTCCAAATGTATGACCATATTAGATACACATATTTGCCTCAGATTACACAGAACCACAAAGGATTTGAAAACAAATCAGATGTTGATAAAGTCCCATATCTATTAGGTGGAATACCACAGTGTGACATCACAGTAGCAAGATTTGTGACCAGTTGCCACAAAAAAGAGCAACCAGTGAGGCACAAACACCACTGTAAATACAACCCATATTTACTTTTTTATTGATTTTCCTTTTGTACTTCAACTATTTGCTCATTTTTACAACACTGTACATAGCCATAATAACATTTGAAATGTCTCTATTCTTTTAACTTCGTGTGTAATGTTTACTGTTCATTTTGGATTGTTTATCTATTTAATTTGGTTTGGCAATGTAAACATGTTTCCCATGCAAATAAGTTCCTTTGAATTGAGGGGGAGGGAAGGATGTAAACCTGTAATATTAGTTAGCAGCTCACTAACACTTTGTCTTTGATTCTATCGTTGTGCCATAGAGTTAAAGCAGAGGGGGCACACCACTAAAGACTGGTAGCTTGCACCAGTTTCAAGTAGTCAACTGAGTAGGACTTCCTCTGGGTTCGGGAGTTATCACTTTTGCTTGGCTTTATTCAACTATGATTTGTGCACAATGACAGTATATGGTGAAGTTGCCCCTAGATGCTGATCTCGAGTCAGTTTAGCATTTTCCACACTACTGTTTAGGTTAGAATTGGGGGAAGGAAAGCTGATCCTAGATCTGTGCCTTGGGGAATCTTCACCCCAGCGCCACAGCAACACATGACACCACCCCTGTTTTCCCCCTTCCAGGAAGTGGAGTACCAGCGTGCTATGCAGCGGCGGGCCATCCGCGATGCCAAAACCCCAGAGAAGATGAAGCAGGCCAAGCCGGTGGTGGATGACAGCCTGACGCTGCAGGGCAAGAAGGACAAGATCAGGAGCAACCTGCAGCGCCTGGCAGAGCTGGGCAAGGTGCACCCTGAGAACCGCTACCAGGACCTCATCAACGACATCGCCAAGGTACTGTACAGCCCTCTAGTTGAAGCTGTGTGTCCACCCTGAGAACCGCTACCAGGACCTCATCAACGACATCGCCAAGGTACTGTACAGCCCTCTAGTTGAAGCTGTGTGTCCACCCTGAGAACCGCTACCAGGACCTCATCAACGACATCGCCAAGGTACTGTACAGCCCTCTAGTTGAAGCTGTGTGCGCACCCTGAGAACCGCTACCAGGACCTCATCAACGACATCGCCAAGGTACTGTACAGCCCTCTAGTTGAAGCTGTGTGTCCACCCTGAGAACCGCTACCAGGACCTCATCAACGACATCGCCAAGGTACTGTACAGCCCTCTAGTTGAAGCTGTGTGTCCACCCAAGGAGAACCGCTGTGTGTACCCAGGACCTCATCAACGACATCGCCAAGGTACTGTACAGCCCTCTAGTTGAAGCTGTGTGTCCACCCTGAGAACCGCTACCAGGACCTCATCAACGACATCGCCAAGGTACTGTACAGCCCTCTAGTTGAAGCTGTGTGTCCACCCTGAGAACCGCTACCAGGACCTCATCAACGACATCGCCAAGGTACTGTACAGCCCTCTAGTTGAAGCTGTGTGTCCACCCTGAGAACCGCTACCAGGACCTCATCAACGACATCGCCAAGGTACTGTACAGCCCTCTAGTTGAAGCTGTGTGTCCACCCTGAGAACCGCTACCAGGACCTCATCAACGACATCGCCAAGGTACTGTACAGCCCTCTAGTTGAAGCTGTGTGTCCACCCTGAGAACCGCTACCAGGACCTCATCAACGACATCGCCAAGGTACTGTACAGCCCTCTAGTTGAAGCTGTGTGTCCACCCTGAGAACCGCTACCAGGACCTCATCAACGACATCGCCAGGTACTGTACAGCCCTCTAGTTGAATCCAGGAACGACATCGCCAAGGTACTGTACAGCCCTCTAGTTGAAGCTGTGTGTCCACCCTGAGAACCGCTACCAGGACCTCATCAACGACATCGCCAAGGTACTGTACAGCCCTCTAGTTGAAGCTGTGTGTCCACCCTGAGAACCGCTACCAGGACCTCATCAACGACATCGCCAAGGTACTGTACAGCCCTCTAGTTGAAGCTGTGTGTCCACCCTGAGAACCGCTTCCAGGACCCTAATCAAGGACATCGCCAAGGTACTGTACAGCCCTCTAGTTGAAGCTGTGTGTCCACCCCTTGAACCACTTCCAGGACCCTAATCAAGGACATCGCCATGGTACTGTGTGAGAGTCAGTGTTTCTGTGTCTGTCACGTGATGTGTGTGTGGTACTTCTAGTATATGTGTTTCTGTGTCTGTCACGTGATGTGTGTGTGGTACTTCTAGTATATGTGTTTCTGTGTCTGTCACGTGATGTGTGTGTGGTACTTCTAGTATATGTGTTTCTGTGTCTGTCACGTGATGTGTGTGTGGTACTTCTAGTATATGTGTTTCTGTGTCTGTCACGTGATGTGTGTGTGTGGTACTTCTAGTATATGTGTTTCTGTGTCTGTCACATGATGTGTGTGTGTGGTACTTCTAGTATATGTGTTTCTGTGTCTGTCACGTGATGTGTGTGTGTGTGTGGTACTTCTAGTATATGTGTTTCTGTGTCTGTCACGTGATGTGTGTGTGTGTGTGTGTGTGTGGTACTTCTAGTATATGTGTTTCTGTGTCTGTCACGTGATGTGTGTGTGTGTGGTACTTCTAGTATATGTGTTTCTGTGTCTGTCACGTGATGTGTGTGTGTGTGTGTGTGGTACTTCTAGTATACGTGATGTGTGTGTGTGTGTGGTACTTCTAGTATATGTGTTTCTGTGTCTGTACTTCTAGTATATGTGTTTCTGTGTCTGTCACGTGATGTGTGTGTGTGTGTGTGTGTGTGGTACTTCTAGTATATGTGTTTCTGTGTCTGTCACGTGATGTGTGTGTGTGTGTGTGTGGTACTTCTAGTATATGTGTTTCTGTGTCTGTCACGTGATGTGTGTGGTACTTCTAGTATATGTGTTTCTGTGTGTGTGTGTGTGGTACTTCTAGTATATGTGTTTCTGTGTGTGTGTGTGGTACTTCTAGTATATGTGTTTCTGTGTGTGTGTGTGGTACTTCTAGTATATGTGTTTGTGGATGTGCCACATAACATAAGGTGGGTTCCAGGACATCCGGAACCAGCGGCGGTATCGGCAGCGGAGGAAGGCGGAGCTGGTGAAGCTCCAACAGACTAATGCCGCCCTCAACTCCAAGACCGCCTTCTACAACGTCCAGATTGACTACTACAATCAGTACATCAAGACCTGCATGGACAACCTGGCCAGCAACAAGGGCAAGTGAGTAGCCTTTGTCTTCATAACAGAGGGAAGACGCCAGCCTCCAGGTTTGAGAGGTGGGCAGGTGACCGGAGGATGCAGGTTGGAATCCCAGGGTTCACGGAGGATGTTTTGTGTCAGTAGAATAAAGGATCAAGAGCTCAACTCTGAACTCGTATTACAGAAATGTTGGTTGGTGTAAGTGAATAAGATAGATGGGGAAACTTGCACTGCAGAGGTCAATTGTTTGAACCTATTAGAGGGCTGGGTGCAGCCATCGTCATACTTTTTACATCTGGGTTGTGTTCATTAGGACACACGTTAACAAAATGTTGAAAAACGTAACAAGTGTTTGTTATTGGACAAGTCTAGGAAGTACCTCTCCATTGCATTAGGTTTTAATTCCATGCCTAGTGAACACGACCCTGAAATGGAATGGAACTACCAAAATGTTAAGTTTCTAGCAGAAGGCAACTGCAACTCAGGTTACAGGAACGTCATTACATGGACTGCTATTTCCTCTGTTACAATGTGTGACAGTGTTATGGACACTATTCTCTCCCTCCCTCCTCAGGCTGTCAAAGAAACCAGGTGACACCAAGGCCAAGAAGAGTAAACAGGTGTCTCAGAAGTACACCGCCGCTCGCCTCCATGAGAAGGGTGTGCTGATCGAGATTGAAGACCTGCAGACAAACCAGTAAGTTAAAGATAGACCTTGGATGTTTAGTTAATTGTTTACCAAATGTTGTCTTGAAAGTTAGCTGTATGGGATTTATGATGTAATATGGATACATCACACAAATACTTAGTGTTAGGCAAACAACTGTGACATCCCCCTCCCCCACACACAGGTTTAAGAACGTTATCTTTGAGATCTCTCCGTCGGAGGCGGTTGGAGTGTTCGATGTGAAGGCCAAGTTCATGGGAGTGCACTTGGAAACGTTACAGTTGGAATACCAGGTATACATGTGAATGATGTACAGTGATGCTGGGATGTGAAAAAGGTGGTCAAATGGGATTTTCTGGTTGATATTTCTCTTTTTTAAAATACTTTTTCGAATGATTCCTTCTCCCTTTCTCCTCATCTCTCTCGCTCTCCCCTTTCTATGCTCCTCTCCCTCTTCCTGCCTCTCTTACTCCCCTTCTCTTCTCTCTCCCAGGACCTCCTGCAGCTGCAATATGAGGGTGTGGCTGTGATGAAGCTCTTCGACAGGGCCACCATCAATGTCAACCTGCTCATCTTCCTGCTCAACAAGAAGTTTTACGGAAAATAGATGGATGAGACGGGGAGATGGATGGAAAGAGAAGGAGAGGGGGCTACAGACACTGTTGAGAACACAACATCTAACAGAGGGCCTTGGCTCTATGCTGTCTTAGCTCGGTTTCCCCCTCTTCCGCACTACTCTAAGTATATGTATTCATTATGTGCCTTATTGAGATGGAATATTCACCGTACGGTATGTGCCTTATTCGCCAAGGAAAAGTCCACCGGAAGCCTGCTGGATGCTCCAAGTGTATCCTCGTCAGGATCCAGAGTGCTTTGTTACTATGTTACTGCAAGACTGTCAAAGTTATAAGATATGGATTTGTTTGTTTTCCGGTTATTTGAAAAGCAATTCAACAGTTGCATGTTGATGACATCGCAAGCAATTTTGTCATACAGTATAACTTTAAGAAACTTGCAAATCCACTATTGGCATAGGAAATAGCCTTTCAAGAGTAGACTGAACAATCAATGTAGAAAAGATGTTATGCTTTGTGTTGAATAAATGTATAAAAGAAAACTGTCCTTATTTATTCTTTGTCAGTCCTCCAAGTATAGTTAAGGTTACTTTCTTTTATTTTCCTTTTAAGGAGCATAGTTGTCAGCAAATCACGTTTCATAGTTCTTTAGTCACACATTCACTATTAATTGAAAATACGGTGACTTCAGTTGATTTTACTCCGTTCACCACTCTGAAGGAAACCGTTCATACACTCAGTCTAGAGTGCAGTATTATATAACGATGACGAGATATGCTTTAGGTTCCAGTAGATGTCACTCGCTGTACACAGAATCCTTATGACAATCTGCTCCCTTTCAGAAGACGGGAAAGCGTGATATACAGTACTGCCCTGTCAGAATGGGTTTGAAATGTTTGTTTTAACCAGCGTACCCTTGTGTTGAAGTTAATTTACACTGGGCCTCACCAGGGTCTAGTTATCTAGGAGCCAAAGCTCTTTCGCCCGTAGTCCATAGAATGTTCTACATGTTTTAAAGAATAAAGCAGTAATGCCGTTTTCCGTGAGATGCATGTCACCAGTGACGTGTAAAAACATGGCGACACTTTAAAACATTAAGACTTTTAAATGATTAAATGCTAAGAATGCTTACACATGATTATACATTTTAATGTTTATAAATTGTTAAATACACATTGGTTATTATGCACACTTTATGAATAGTAAATTAACTTGAAGGTTTCCCAAAACCAGCTCCAGCCTAATCCTGGACTGAACTAGATTTTCAATAGAGATTCAGGATGAACCTAAACTGTCTGGGAAACTGGTCCTATTAGTTAAAATGGATTGTTTTGCAGAATGGCAGTATAATTTAATTTGCATTGTATGATGTAATATTTTATACAATATTTTTTTCTCCATGTGGACACAAGCCAGCAGGTTCTAGTTCTGTATGTCCATGGATGATTGGATAGGTTTGAGAATGAAAAGTACAATTTAAGAACCTGAATAAATCAAGGTAATTTTCTTTCACGTGTGTGCCACTGGTAAAATACATATTTATGATTGTTATGAGCACTTAAATGTTTCCTTCATTTATTTAGTAGACATTTGTATCCAGGTCAATTCCCATTCAGTTCACTAAATAATGAGGCTGAACCTCCGTATGATAAAGGCTAGGCCGGAAGTATGACAAATATAAGCACCCATCTAATTTGTATTATTATTTAAAGGCAATTTCCAATTGAGACATATCTGCAGCGTTTACCTAGAATGTGAATATGGTAACATTACTTTTAAAAGGCCCATTGTTGACAGGCCGATCTGATTAAATCCTGGCCTAGGTGTCCCAAGCAAAACACGAACAGAAATAGCAACATATTCCCCATGGTTTCAAATACACAAAATTATGTAACATGCAGTTTCTTATCTTAGTGGATGCTATGATTACATTATGTACAAAATGAAGCAAAAACACTTTTTTTTTCAGACAAAGGCTATGTTTGAATTCCTAGGCTATATTCAGAAGTGGTTACAGTCATATTTCAGTGTATCAAGTGATCCCTAGTGTCAAAATCTCAGTTTGGCAACCATCTCTACAATGAACTAGGTTTCCATCCAATTGATGCCAGATTTTCATACAAATATTAAAAAGTCTGCATAAAGAAAATCGGACTTCTTGTGGATAAAAATCAGTGTGATGACGTAGTGCACCCAATGTACTTTTTCGCTTAAGTTTTCATGTCCCGAATAAAAATCAAGTTCATTGCGTTTCCAGTACATTTTCAACTCTACCAATAGTTTTGTCACAAAAACTGTTCTCTTGGCACACGTGCTCAAGCCAACAGCTCACTGATACATTGCGGGTAGGCTTGTCTACATGATAAGATTATGGATAAGAGCGAGAATATTTGTATTTGTCAAATGGCAGTTAAGCATCGATCATCATGTCTCCAGTATAAGACCCTCGATATTTAGTGGAAAGAAGCATCAAGCTCATCATTGTGCAATTTCACAACTTATTTCATCTGTAGTCAAATCAACTACATGGTTTCCTGAGTCGTAGTGGAAGGACCTCACACCATATCATCATGTGACTCCAAGTTTACTTCAATATGATGTTTATTATATCAATATTTGAGCATAAAGGTGCTTGACTGACATTTCTTGCATAATTTATTTTATCGAAACAAGATGTCGAACAAACAATTTATCTGTTGGCTTTTATAAAACCTCTGTTTCTATCACAGCTGTCTTGACTTTGTATTTATACTCTATGACTTAACTCGCATAAAAACTGGATGGAAACTTGTTATTGGCTGCAGTGAAAAGGATTCCGTTTGAAGTGTTTCTATGCTACAATATTCAGTTGGATAATGCGGCCAGGTACACATCCCCTTTAAGAGTTATTCATTGCCCTCCTGTGGACATAACCGGTAAGGTTGTTTTACAGTTTCAACCAGTTCTTTTATTTTTAATATGGCAGGATCAGTGGGAAAGGGATCTCACCAACGAGAGCCGACAAAACTATGGAGCGATATGCAACAGGAGACAAGACGAGAAGAAGCTCGACTTTACCGCATGGATTTGAATGTTTACATGCTAACTAAATATAGCCTGTAAAAAAATAGTTGTAGCTGTTACAGTCGACCTGCTTGCCAAATCAGAGGACCAGAATCGAAAGCAATGTTTTTGAGATCGAGAGAGTGGATTATGTTACATGCTGATTTGGATAACCCTCGCGCTGCTACTGCAAGATCTTTCCGACACTTGTTGAAATTACATTTCGAAATCTTCTCCACAAGGGAAAGTATTCGCTAATGAAAACATTGCTAACAACTATATTTGGGCAACGTTAGCAAATATTGTTTTAGTTTACAAATCTTTAGCCAACGTAAGTTGCGCTTCTCTTCTGCTGTTCGTGTCGCGTTACGCGGTAGCTACTGTACGAGCTTGCTGCGTAGCTGTAATTTTTATCGAACATTTTTATACACTGCATAAAATGACAGTTTTGATAGCTTTGAAGAGGTTTAAGTACTTATTATTTGTTATTTAGCTACGCGTGTTGCCTCAATTGACAATGCATTGCTGGATTCGTCCTCAAATAACGTTACTATTTTAAGCTAAATTGTTAATGAAGAAAATGGAAGTGACAGGTAGCTAGCTAGCATTGGCACTCACGCTGGCTAGTTAACATAACTAGCTACTGATTGAGTTTCAAACAAGTTGTTGGCTTATTAGTTTAGCTAACTATTTACAAATGTAAATATTTTCCCATGCATTGACAATACGTTGGGATGTATAAAACTCAATAACTTCGGTAAGCGTTACCTGCTGGCACCGTAAACACATAGTTTGGAATTTGTTTGTTTACAAACACTTGTCAGCTGAACTGTTCACTATTGTTAACTTATGTGGCTATCAAGCTAACGTTAGCTAGCACCGAAAATTTGCCAACGCGACGATTTGAAGCAGCACTGATGGATTCGCTAAAAGTGGACTGACAATCAAAACCACACTCTATATTTGTACTCCAAGCACTCACTTTACATTTTTTTAAGTAAAATTTTTAAACTGTGCGGCCCACACCATGTCCGGATCCCCGGGCTCGGGTGGCTCAAACCCCAGGAAGTTCAGCGAAAAGATAGCGCTGCACAACCAGAAACAAGCAGAGGAGACGCTGGCCTTCGATCAGCTTATGACAGATCTCACTGTCTCAAGGGTAAGCAGATCCCTGTCTATAAATATCGAATTATTAAGTGTGATTTATTTGTGCATGAGTGGTCTCAAGCTAGATAGGAATGCCATGTTTAGTTTGATCAAGGAAGTTGGACAGGTAAGCCAGCAGGGTGTGAATGCTCTCTGCTGTCAAGCAGCGGGGCACCTGTCAAACTTGTGTCACAATTCATTGAGGTTATGGTTAGGCAGGTTACTTCGAAATAAGGCTAGCTGTTTTAAAAAAAGAACCATATGGCTATTGTTTACTATATAACTACAGTGACTGTAGTTAACAATACGGGTTTTAATCCTTAAATCAAAGTTAAATTCATCAGGGTTGTTTGGAAATATATTTAGCCTAAACAGGGGGCTATCAATTGATGGGTGATTAGTGGCTGACAGTTCACACTCACTACTTAGACAGGTCAGCATTGATCACTGTCGTGTGTGATGTGAACAGAAACATCACCAGTAAACATGCTTTCTGCACCACCCACTCTTGCACTCGTCAGCCTATTTTTGAATGAAATGATTGGTTAATAACCAGGCAGCTGCTGCATATTCTTCTGAGTCATCATTAACAGCAATGTGTTGTTGTCATATGATGTATAGATGGCAATTGTAATGGCGCCTCTAATTACTGCTCCTCAATAAACTGTGACTTAACTACATTCCCCTGTAATCATCCATTTGAATATACACTCAAGAATTGAGATCTTCAGGCCTGCCTTTTATGCACTGAATGGGACCCAAACTGCAAATTTTGTGCCGATCTCATCCATTTAATTGTTTATAAAATTTACATTTTAGTCATTTAGCAGACGCTCTTATCTAAAGCAATTTACAGCTACTAGTGTTAATGTAGCTAGGGTAACATTGAATTTGGCAGTCCTTTACATTTGTGGGGACAATTGCATTCTAAAACACCCAAGCCCAGTTTACTGTGTTAGGCTGCATCAAGGTCTCAAATCAATCCCCTCTATTGTGAACGAGCAACTCTCACATTGCTTTACAGTGGGACATACACACAGTCATGCTTCTCTTATCTTCAATTGAGCCCTCGAGGGCTTTATCTCCTGCATGTATCTTAATGGAGTAAAAAGGCAGAGTTATTGGGGGCGTTGGGTGACTCATGCCTGGTTTTGCTCAGTGTTGGTAGCCTGCAACCGTTGGATTTTGGCAGGTCGAATATAAAGATGACAATGGCATCCTTGTATTGGGGACTTATTTGTTGAGGAATGTAACTGTTTTTCTGGGTGATTTGTGAGGTTTTAATTGCACTTCCCAAGACTGTGTTTTAATGTGTGTGTAAAATAAAATGAATGGCCAAAGCTTGCTAGGAACCATGTGTAGACATACCAGCCCCGCCTCATCTGCAAACTACTCATAACAAGTTCACCATGTGTATCCAGCTAGATAGGAAGGAAACTTCTTGTGTGTCTGATTCATTTGAAATGTACCAGCTTTGCATCCAATGTCATGTCTTTCTTGTTGCCGACTACTTCTGAGACTATTTTAATACCAAACAACAAGCACCACAGCTGCTATGTAGGGACACTCTTAGGGACTTACAGTCATTCTTCTCACAACTCCGCACAGATGGAATCTACAAGGGTAGCATTTCTTGCAGTTGCTACATTCATTTTAGACTTTAATGATGTGTATTAGGGCTGCACGATATGGTAGAAATCGAATAGCGATTTAATTTTTTTTATTGTAGTTCTTTACCAAATATTGTGATTTGACAAAGGTCATATCTCTTGGTATAAGTTTTGGAATCCTAGAAATAAAATTACTTTTATTAAGAAGCAGAGTGGAGAGCAGAATCGTTTGCTTTAGAATAGAGGATGACCGATTTTATGATTTGTCAACGCCGATACCGATTATTGGAGGACCAAAAAAAGCAGATTTTCTTAAAATATTTTTAAAATGTTCATATATATACAATTTTATTTATTTGTAATAATGACAATTACAACAATACTGAATGAACAACGAACACTTATTTTAACTTAATACATAAATAAAATCTATTTAGTCTCAAATAAATAATGGAACATGCTCAATTTGGTTTAAATAATGCAAAAACACAGTGTTGGAGAAGAAGGTAAAAGTGCAATATGTGCCATGTAAAAAAAAAAAAATTAAAAAACCTAACGTTCCTTGATCAGAACATATGAAAGCTGGTGGTTCAATGTTCTCAGTTCCTCAATATTCCCAGTTGTCGTTATTATTGGAATTATGACTCGTCGACTATTTCTCTCTATACCATTTGTATTTCATGTACCTTTGGCTATTGGATGTTCTAATAGGCACTTTAGTATTGTCCACCTAATCTCAAGAGTTGATAGGCTCGAAGTCATAAACAGCGCTGTGAGTCAAGCATTGCTAAGAGCTGCTGGCAAACACAGTAAAGTTTGAATGAATGCTTACGAGCCTGCTGCGGCCTACCACCGCTCAATCAGTCTGCTCTATCAAATATAGAATTAAGTCTAATATAATAAACACAGAAATACGAGCCTTTGGTCATTAATATGGTCAAACCAAGAAACTAATTTCGGAATCAAAACATTTATTCTTTCAGTGAAATACAGAACTGTTCCATATTTTATTGAACGGGTGGCAACCCTAAGTCTAAATATGTGCTGTTACATTGCACAAACTTCAATTATGTCTTAATTCTGGAAAATCAGTTCACAACAAGCCAGTCACCCCAAACTGTTGCATAAACCCTGACACTGCGTGCAATAAATGCAAGAAAAGTGACACAATTTCCCTAGTTAATCTTGCCTGCATGAATTTCTTTTAACTAAACATGCAGGTTTAAAAAATATATATACTTTTGTGTATTGATTTTAAGAAAGGAATTGATGTTTATGGTTAGGTACATTTGTGCAATGATTGTGCTTTATTCGCGAATGTGCTTTTGTTAAATCATCCCCCGTTTGGCGAAGTAGGCTGTGATTCGATGATAAATTAACAGGCACCGCATTGATTATATGCAACGCAGGACAAGCTAGATAACTACATATGGTTGATGATATTACTAGGTTAACTAGTGATTATGTGAAGATTGATGTTTTTTTTACAAGATACGTTTAATGCTAGCTAGCAACATACCTTGGCTCCTTGCTGCACTCGCGTAACAGGTGGTCCGCCTGCCACTCAGTTTCCTCATGGATTGCAATGTAATCGGCCATAATCGGGGTCCAATAATGCCAATTACCAATTGTTATGCAAACTTGAAATTGGCCTTAATTAATCGGCCATGCCGATTTAATCGGTCGACCTCTAGGTAGGTCAAATGCAGTCAACCGATTGTTCCAAACAGAACAGCAAGCAAACTTATAGTGAATCTAACAGCGAGGACGAGGAACTGTGCCAGTTAAGTGACAGAGGTGGCTCAACATCCCCAGTGTCTGGCGCGTGAAGTCATTAGCTCTGCTGTTTGGCTACTCCATAGCAACCTAGCGGTGCCAAAATCCCTGGTCTGCCCTAGAAAGCCTATGTCAATTATGATCGCCAGAATGGCCAAACCAGAAGAATTTAGGTGCCTGTTTTTGAGCTCTAAAATGTTTTATTTTGATCAAGTACCAATGGTGAATTGTTATAAAGTTTGCTACAAATCAAGATATTTTAATTAAACAGTGATCCATTCTGACTACTACATTTGTTGTCACACAGGACCACGTGCTGACAGACAATCACGGGCCGGCAGGCTACGAGGATGCTCGTGCCCTCATGCACGTGTCTCTCAGGCAGGATGAAAATGACTACATCGACCATAATCCTTTGCTAGTTACGGTCACTTTCACTTAATTTTTTTGAGTTTTTTTTTGTGTCATTAAGAATTAAGGCACTTCAAATAGTTCCAGCTTAATGCGCTGTCGGGAGTTTCCATAGCGCTGACGTCATCCACTTATTCCTATCACCATCTACTGGTTTTAATGTCTATGGGAGGCACTTGGTGTGTGTGTGTGGGATGCAGCTGCAAGAGGAGAAAAGAAATGGAGTAAACTATAGCAAATGTTACAAGTGGCTGAGATGTTTCAGAATATTGCATGCGATATAAGTCTCTTGTGATGTCAATATTGCGATTTTGATGTGATCTACACACAATACCCTGACGACAAAGAAAAATGTTGCTAGTTTCTAAAAAAAACAACATTATATTTACATAAGTATTCAGATCCCTTACTCAGTACTTTGTAAACGCTGCCAAAGGTGCTTTAAGTCTTCTTGGGATAACGCTACAAGCTTGGCAGACCTGTATTTTTGGGAGTTTCTCCTGTTCTTTTCTGCAGATCTTCTCAAGCTCTGTCAGGTTGGATGGGGAGCATCACAGCACAGCTATTTTCAGGTCTCTCCAGAGATGTTTGATTAGGTTGAAGTCGGTGCTCTTGCTGGGCCACTCAAGGACATTGAGACTTTTCCTGAAGCCACTCCTGTGTTGTCTTGTTGGAAGGTGAACCTTAGCCCCAGTCGGATAACCTGCTACAGAACGCTCAGGACTTCAAGGATCTTTCTGTACTTTGCTCCGTTCATCTTACCCTCAATCCTGACTAATCTCCCAGTCCCTGCCGCTGAAAAACTTCCCCACAGCATGATGCTGCCACCACCATGCTTCACCGTAGGGATGGTGCCAGGCTTCTTCTACCTGAATGCCAAGCATAACATCTGCTCTTGGTTTCATCATGGTCACCTCCCTGATCAAGGCCCTTCTCTCCTGATTGCTCAGCTCTAGGAAGAGTGGTGGTGGTTACAGACTTCTTCCATTTAAGAATGATGGAGGCCACTGTGTTCTTGGGGACCTTCAATACTGCAGAAATGTTTTGGTACCCTTCCCCAGATCTGTGCCTCGACACAATCCGTTCTCTGAGCACTACGGACAATTCCTTCAACCTAATGGCTTGGTTTTTACTCTAACATGCACTGTCAACTGTGGGACCAGTATATAGGCAGGTGTGTGCCTTTCCAAGCCATGTCCAAACAATTGAATTTAGAACAGGTGGACTCCAAGTTGTAGAAACATCGCAAGGATGATCAATGGAAACAGGAAGCACCTGAGCTCAATTTTGAGTCTCAAAGCAAAGGGTCTGAATAGTTAGGTTATTTCAGTGTTTTATTTTTAATACATTTGCAAAAATGTCTAAACTGTTTTCACTTCATTATGGGATTTTGTGGGTAGATTGATTGATTTTGAATGACATCATTTATTATACAATGGATTTAACATAACACTGTGGAAAAGTGAAGGGGTCTGAATACTTTCCGAATGCGCTGTATATACAAAAATATAAACAACAACAATTTTACTTAGTTACAGTTCATGTAAGGAAATCAGTCAATTGAAATAAATGAATTAGCACCTAATCTATGGATTTCACATGACTGAGCAGGGGCGCAGCCATGGGTGGGCCTGGGAGGTCATAGGCCCACTCACTTGGGAGCCAGGCCTAGCCAATAGTCATTTGTTTTTCCCTACAAAAAAAGGGCTTTATTACAGACAGGAAATACTCCTGTTTCATCAGCTGTGAGGGTGGTTGGTCTCAGATGATCCCACAGGCGAAGAAGCCGAATGCGGAGGTCCTGAGATGGCGTGGTTACACATGGTCTGCAGTTGAGTCCAGTTGAACGTAATGCCAAATTCTCTAAAACAATGTTGGAGGAGGTGATTTATGGTAGAGAAATTAACAGGTGGATGGATAGCCTTGGCAAAGGAGAAATGCTCATTGATAGTGACAAATCAACAACCTAAAACTCCCAAACACACGATTAAATCAAGCTTATATTTTGGGTTCTGATTGGGTACGACAGTTGAACTCCGCTCATGAAGCATATATTCTTCAAGATATATATATCTTGAATATACTGCACAAAATTATAAACTCATGTAAAATGTTGGTTTCATGAGTTGAAATAAGATCCCAGAAATGTACCATACGCACATAATGCTTATTTCTTGCCAATTTTGTGCCGAAATTAGTTTATATCCCTATTAGTGACTAGGCTAAACCAATGCTTCTATAGACGTCTAACAGGCTTGTTGTCTGTGACCTGTTAAACATTATTCCTAATGTCCATATTGACCTACTTCTTCAGATGTGGAGAATATCAATAACATATCATTCATTTCCCCCTTCTCTCCTCTTCCACCCTTCAGTTACATTTATCCTGTACTGTGGATTGGGAGCTGACAACGGTTGCATTCATTAGGCACCAAACAGGAGAGAACTGAGTTAAACAGGGAGGTATTAACTGCACTTGTCAAAATAAACGCTTTGTCATTTTCTGTTGAAAAGCATTTCAAAACGTTTTGTTGTGCCCTAATGAACAAGGTCAAAGGCAGCTATTAAAAGCCCACCTCCACGCAATCACAAGCTGAATTGAAATCTCTTGATTTGATTAATTTTCTGCCTCCTGAAACATGAAGGCACTCTACACATGCACAGAGACAAGAAAAATGACATGATCTCCTGGGAAAAAATATAAAGGTTCCATTCACATTATTTCCATACCATTACTTCACAATGTCTTCTTTATGAGAGGCCAGAGTTTGAAATGGCCAGTTAAAGGAGATGTGGTTTGGAGGCTACTCCGAGTGATGTTGCCTGTAAGGTATGAACTGTTGATGACCCGTGAGAGACCGAGGCCCAGTGAGTGGGTTGCAGTTGTCGGAGTCCATGAGACGCTGCCAGAAAACGGCTGTAATTAAAACCCACTGTTTCAACATTCACTACAGGCTGAGTTGAAAGTGCTCGAGTGGCTCTGTGTTTGGGTCTGTTTTAGGGCTGGGAATTGCCAGGGACCTCACAATACGATATTGTCGTGAAATGCTGGTGCCGATATGAATTACAATTCTATACAGTGAGCTCAAAGTATTGTGACTGGGACACTTTTTTTTTTTTTTATATATAATTTTTTCGGGTTCTACTCCAGCACTTCTATTCTTATTTACAATAAAAGTGACTCCAAAATTACACACTACATTATTTACTATTAATTTCTATTAGGCACAAAATAATCTGAAACACAAACAGCAAACTCATCCAACAATTTTTTTTGTGACAAATTTGATCAAGTCATTGTGTGCTATGAATATGGGACCAGATTTAATACACACAGAAGTGAATTTGTCACAATACTTTGTCACCTAAAATAGGGGGACTAAGACAATCAAATTTATTTGTCACATACACATGGCTAGCAGATGTTAATGCGACTGTAGCGAAATGCTTGTGCTTCTAGTTCCGACCATGCAGTAATATCTAACAAGTTATATAACCTAACAATTTCACACCAACTACCTTATACACACAAGTGTAAAGAATGAATGAATATGTACATAAAAATAATATATGAAGGAGTGATGCCAGAACAGCATAGGCAAGATGCAGTAGATGATATAGAGTACAGTATATACATATGAGATGAGTAATGTAGGGTATGTAAGCATTATATAAAGTGGCTAGTGATAAATTATTACCTCAATTTTTCCATTATTAAAGTGTCTGGAGTTGAGTCAGTATGTTGGCAGCAGCCACTGTTAGTGATGGCTGTTTAACAGTCCGATGGCCTTGAGAGAGAGCTGTTTTTTAGTCTCTCGGTCCCAACTTTGATGCACCTGTACTGACCTCGCCTTCTGGATGATAGCGGGGTGAACAGGCAGTGGCTCAGGTGGTTGTTGTCCTTGATGATCTTTTTGGCCTTCCTGTGACATCGGGTGGTGTAGGTGTCCTGGAGGGCAGGTAGTTTGCCTAGTGATGCGTTGTGCAGACCTCACCCTCTGGAGAGCCTTACGGTTGAGGGCGGAGCAGTTGCCGTACCAGGTGGTGATACAGGCCGACAGGATGCTCTCAATTGTGCGTCTGTAAAAGTTTGAGTTTTTGGTGACAAGCCAAATTTCTTCAGCCTCCTGAGGTTGACGAGGCGCTGCTGCGCCGCCTTCACCACGCTGTCTGTGTGGGTGGACCATTTCAGTTTGTCCGTGATGTGTACGCAGAAGAACTTAACTTTCCACCTTCTCCACTACTGTCCTGTCAATGTAGATAGGGGCCTGCTCCCTCTGCTGTTTCCTGAAGTCCACGATCATCTCCTTTGTTTTGTTGACGTTGAGTGTGAGGTTATTTTCCTGACACCACACTCCGAGGGCCCTCACCTCCTCCCTGTAGGCCGTCTCGTCATTGTTGCTAATCAAGCTTACCACTGTAGTGTCGTCTGCAAACTTGATGATTGAGTTGGAGGCGTTCATGGCCACGCAGTTGAGTGTACAGGAGAGGGCTGAGAACGCACCCTTGTGGGGACCCAGTGTTGAGCATCAGCGGGGTGGAGATGTTGTTACCTACCCTCACCACCTGGGAGGCGGCCCGTCAGGAAGTCCAGGACCCAGTTGCACAGGGCGGGGTCGAGACCCAGGGTCTCGAGCTTAATGACGAGTTTGGAGGGTACTATGGTGTTAAATGCTGCGTACAAAAAGTGCTGTAATTTTCTAAATGATTCACCCAATATGGTGAAAATACCCTCAAATTAAAGACGAGTCTGCACTTTAACCTCCATTTGTCATTTTATTATTTCAAATCCAAAGTACTAGAGTATAGAGCCAAAACAATTGAAATTTGATACTATAACTTTATTGCAATTTGATGTTCCAAACATATTACTCATGCAGAGGGACGAGAGACCCGTGAGAAAATAAGTTCTGATCAGTCATGGAATTAAGTGCTTAAAACAAATTGCCTCCCTTTTGTTAAAATATGGAGAACATGCTATGAAGGAAAAATGTTTTGGTGCAGGTACAGCCAACTAGTGCAAAAATCATATTGCGATATTGTCAAATAATATCCCAATATGTAAACTAGCGATTAAAAAAAAAAAAAAAGTTGCACCTCACTAGTCTGTTTTCACCGGAGGGTAAACTGCTTTCCCACCACTGTGCATAGTAGACCTAGGCTATTTCACTGAATGGTCAAGGAGTTTGCCAGCTAATGTGGATAAATGCATAGGGTAGCCTACATGTAGGCTTATACAGATTTTTCTGTTTCTACTGAAAGCAAAGTGTTCATGTCTCTTTTATAAAGTTGTTGTTGCACACTCTCTTTAGGAAAGTAAACTAGCAAAGTGTCTTCCTGCTCTGTGAAAAAGGTCTACACCGGTGCTTCATGGTCTGCAGATGCTTTCGGCTTCTCCTATGTTGTTCATCTGCAGTTTGTCACTAAGGCCCTCGTATGAGTTGTTGTGGAAATCGCCTGGATTTCCTCTTTTAACCCGTGGGAATAATGTCACCGCAAGGTCTTTGACATTTTGTCCCTCTGTGCCATCTTTATAAATAGTATTATTGGATACTCTGAGGCGCTGGAATGTGTGTTCTGTTTATGATGGATGTATTTTTGGGTTGTCTTGTTGCATTATCCCGTCCTCCGGAACCCCATTCGTTAAGCACTGTTTTACCCAATTGGCTGGGAGTATTTAAAATAGTCCTGCATTTTGTCTTTGGTGGGACAATCTTGTGATAGGTAATTTTTTATATTAAGGTGTGGTCTATGCCAAGTTAGGCTATGACCATGTTAGGTAGGCTGCCTATCTGGGAAGCTGGGGAAAACCGAGGGGGTTTTGGCAATGAGATTGCTATGCATTAAGGGGAAATTCCCTCTCGAGTTGATCTTGAGGGGATGTTGGATTCAGAACAGAGATTGTGGTTTTTAAATGCTCAGTCCAACATAGGGCTGGGCGACTATATATCAAATTTATTTCAATGTATGTTTAGTCCGACGTTCCATATGCTTATATCGCAAGATTGTATGGTCTTGTCTCCTTCTGTGCTGTGTTCACTGCACTTTCCCACTTCTACACAGACACCAAGCCCCTCCCCCTGCCACTCAAAACAACAAAGACTAAAGAACACTTCTTCCTCACTGAGGTTTGGTCCTACAGAATCGGTCAAATGGACAACGAAACGCTTAGAAACTTCGTACAGTTAAATACTGAAAACTTTTCTAGCGATACCCTTTTTATGTCTCAACTCCCAAAATGTAGAATAGAGCAGACCCTACTAAAATGAGAGTCCAATAAACATGATTTTGTTGAATGTAATGCACCATTGCGGTACCAAATACCGCTAGAAGCATTTTAGCAACAGACTGTTATGTGCTAGCTGTCTGGTCTGTGTTTTCATAAATGTGCAGTGAGCATACAAATACTGATTTATATAAGAAATTGGCAACTCCTTCGATTCTTAGTAATAAGCATCTTATCCCGGTAGGCCACTTGATTTCAATATATAAAACAAAGTGAACAGAGTTCTTCAAACAGGTGAAGATGGACAGGAGGGTATATTCAGAACAGTTCAACTGTTATACCATGTTAGCAAGCAAATACACCCAAGTTGGCTAGACTTGAAATATAAAGTTTAGGTGGCTACTCATTAGCACGTGATTGTTTATGAGACCTGTGTTAATATTTTATGACTGCTACAAGAAGTTGGGCACTTGCTGAATGTGCATATTCTGGTAAAATGTCTAACAAAATTGCATTTTCATAGACAGACTTGAAAGCCAGATCAATGATTATTGCAAAAAAAAAAAACTTTTGATGAATTTGGTTCTTTAATGGTTGTGGAAGTCATATTTTTAGCCAAGGTATAACTTTACAAGCCGTGAATTCATTAGATTATTCCTGACTGTTTGAAATGGGGTGTTTTGACCTTAAATTGTGGAATAAAGCTTTATTTAGAGGAAGTTAAAATCTCTCTGTGTGTACAGTTGTGGGCAAAAGTTTTGAGAATGTCAAAATATTAATTTTCTGACACTGCTGTGTCAGTTTGTATGATGGCAATTTGCATATACTCCAGAATGTTATGAAGAGTGATCAGATGAATTGCAATTAATTGCAAAGTCCCTCTTTGCCATGCAAATTAACTGAATCCCCCAGAAAACATTTCCACTGCATGTCAGCCCTGCCACAAAAGGACATCATTTCAGTGATTCTCTCGTTAACACAAGTGTGAGTGTTGACGAGGACAAGGCTGGAGATCACTCTGTCATACTGATTGAGTTCGAATAACAGACTGGAAGCTTCAAAAAGAGGGTGGTGCTTGGAATCATTGCTCTTCCTCTGTCAACGATGGTTACCTGCAAGGAAACACGTGCCGTCATCATTGCTTTGCACAAAAAGGGCTTCATAGGCAAGGATATTGCTGCCGGTAAGATTGCACCTAAATCAACCATTTTATCATATCATCAAGAACTACAAGGAGAGAGGTTCAATTGTTGTGAAGAAGGCTTCAGGGCGCCCAAGAAAGTCCAGCAAGCGCCAGGACTGTCTCCTAAAGTTGATTCAGCTGCAGGATCGGGGCACCACAAGTACAGAGCTTGAATGGCAGCAGGCCAGGTGTGAGTGCATCTGCACGCACAGTGAGGCAAAGACTTTTGGAGGATGACCTGGTGTCAAGAACGGCAGCAAAGAAGACACTTCTCTCCAGAAAAAACATCAGGGACAGACTGATATCCTGCAAAAGGTTCGGGATTGGACTGCTGAGGACTGGGGCATCCGTCATTTTTTTTCCATTTTCTCTGATGAATCCCCTTTCCGATTGTTTGGGGCATCCGGAAAAAAGCTTGTCCGGAGAAGACAAGGAGAGCGCTACCATCAGTCCTGTGTCATGCCAACAGTAAAGCATCCTGAGACCATTCATGTGTGGGGTTGCTTCTCAGCCAAGGGAGTGGGCTCACTCACAATTTTGCCTCAGAACACAGCCATGAATAAAGAATGGTACAAACACATCCTTCGAGAGCAACTTCTCCCAACCACCCAGGAACAGTTTGGTGATGAACAATGCCTCTTCCAGCATGATGGAACACCTTGCCATAAGGTAAAAGTGATAACTAAGTGGCTCGGGGAACAAAAGATTGATATTTTGTGTCCATGGCCAGGAAACTGCCCAGACCTTAATCCCATTGAAAATGTTTGGTCAAGCCTCGAGGCGGGAGGACAAACAAAAACCCACACATTCTGACTAACTCCAAGCATTGATTATGGAAGATTGGGCTGCCATCAGTCAGGATGTGGCCCAGAAGTTAATTGACAGCATGCCAGGGCGGATTGCAGAGGTCTTGAAAGAGAAGGGTCAACACTGCAAATATTGACTCTTTGCATCAACTTCATGTAATTGTCAATAAAAGGCTTTGACACTTATGAAATGCTTCTAATTATACTTTAGTATTCCATAGTAACATTTGACAAAAATGTCTAAAGACACTGAAGCAGTGTATACACACTACTGTTCAAAAGTTTGGGGTCACTTAGAAATATCCTTGTTTTTGAAAGAAAATCACTTTTTATCCATTTAAAATAACATCAAATTGATCAGAAATACAGTGTAGACTTAATGTTGGAAATTGTAGCTGGAAACGGCAGATTTTTTAAAATGGAATATCTACGTAGGCGGACAGAGGCCCATTGTCAGCAACCATCACTCCAGTGTTCCAATGGCACGTTGTGTTAGCTAATCCAAGATGATAATTTTAAAAGGCTAATTGATCATTAGAAAACCTGTTTGCAATTATGTTAGAACAGCTGAATACTGTTCTGATTTAAAGAAGCAATAAAACTGCCCTTTAGACTAGTTGAGTATGTGGAGCATCAGCTTTTGTGGGTTCGATTACAGGCTCAAAATGGCAAGAAACAAAGAACTTTCTTCTGTAACATTCCATGCCAGAAATTGGCAAGAAACTGAAGATCTTGGACAACGCTTTGTACTACTTCCTTCATAGAACAGTGCAAACTGGCATTAACCAGAATAGAAAGAGTGGGAGGCCCCAGTGTCCAACTGAGAAAGAGGACAAGTACATTAGTGTCTAGTTTGAGAAACAGACACCTCACAAGTCCTCAACTGGCAGCTTCATTTAAATAGTACCCTCAACACCAGTCTCAATGTCAACAGTGAAGAGGTGACTCCCGGATGCTGGCCTTCTAGGCAGAGTTCCTCTGTCCAGTGTCTGGAGTCTTTTGCCCATGTTGCTAATCTTTTCTTTTTATTGGCCCGTCTGCGGTATGGCCTTTTCTTTGCAACTCTGCCTAGAAGGACAGCATCCCGGAGTTGCCTCTTCACTGTTGACGTTGAGACTGGTGTCCATCTGATTTTTAGCCATATCGCTCAGCCTTAGTCCAACATCAATGGTGTTCTCTCTTACTTTGTAGACAGACATTGGCTCATCTTACACCTGCAAGACAGAGACAGAGACACCGAGAGAGAACAGCTTTCCCTGGAGCTCGAGCCACGTGTTCAATTTGAATGACATTTAATCACAACAAGAGCTAAAGGTCTCCTGAATGTCCCTGAGGCTGTATAGTGTTAAATTAAACCTAGCTTAGCTCCTTGTCAACTATTTTACTGTCCTCTCTTCTCTGAGAGTTCCTCTTCTGTGTAAACCCATTGATTGCATCAAATGAGGTCAGTCTTTGAGATTCAAATTTTGTCCTTTGGTTAGTGTGAGGAAGAAATGCCCCACGGATTTGCCTTTTCCTGATCAGAATTGATAATTGGAACTGTTTACCTTAGCCGAACAAACCATGCTCTGTGTGGTCCCTGAGTTGGTCCTGTGTTGGAGGAGCACAGGGTCTGTATCCACAAAGTGTCTCAGAGTAAGTGCGCTGCTCTAGGATCTGTCCATATAGCCTACTGTTATTCATTATCAGCACTCCTCTGAGACACTATGGATAAGGGGCCCGGTGTGGAGACAGGCTGCTATACCAGACTCATTTCTATGAATTGGTGAATGGATACGTTACAAAACGTTTGCTTCTGGGGGTTCCCTTTAATGAACAGATTTATTCTCCAGAAGCTAGACTACATCATCGGACAGAAATGACACCTCCCCACACCCATGTGCAAATGCATAACCTAAGTATTGTTTGTCTAAAACCTAAGGATTTCTGTAATTTCATTAAATAATAAATTGATAGTATATCATGTATATGAACCATACAGCCAACATTGAAGGCAATGTTTGATTTGAACCAATAAACTAAACCAGCAACACAACTTCCATTGTCTTATTTCTCTGATGTACAACTTTCTGTCACTCTTGCTGTCTTGTCCATATTTTGCCCTTATTATCCCCATGCTCCGCCCATGCAGCTGCTGTGTTGACTGGATGCAATTATAGCCCAGGGGTGACCATTGGCCAATCTTAGTCATGTAGGCAGGAGTCGGAGAGGAGTCGATGCTGGGCTGGAGCAAAATAAAGCGGAGGGCATGCTAAACAACTTTTCTTTTAGCATGGCTGTTCTGTGGTCATAGGTACAGGGCGGAGCAGAGTAAAAAAAGTTGTTTCGCACAACCTTGAGTGTACAGTAGCCTTTCTTCAACGGGTTACCATTACATTTGAAAAGAAATAGGCTACTTTCATCCCTCAACGAAAATATGGGTGTAGTTCTGACACATCTATGGTTGCTCGCCAAGAGGGCTGGCCGTTGACTCTATCGGTTTGGTTGCCAGAGACGCGACACATACGTTAAGTCTTTTTGTTCTATATCTATGGACGCGACCCAGTCATTCATTGTAAATGTTCAGTTGCCATCCTGGCAGGCAACGCTCTTATCCCTTGCTAGCTAGCAAACTACGGCTAACACAGTCAGCTCAAACAGTGCAGCTAGAATAACAGCAAAGTAGCTGCAATTACATTTGTTTAAGATGTTTTGGATACATCCATATCAATGAACTAATGATGCGTGAATTTTGCCCGCCATAGAAAATGTGCTTTCTTGTCAGGGCACTGTTCATAGGTGCTAGCCAACTACACAGCTAACGCAATTACTTCAAACTGAAGCTGGTAGGACCGCAAACTAGCTGCATGTCGTTTGACCTGTTTCTGTATTTCTTTGTATATATCCATAAATATTATGCTGATTTCAACTGGTTGAGAAAAGATTGAACTTGTCAGGACGAGACTTTCTTTCGCAGGACCGCTATTGGACACCCCTATAATAAATCCTGCTCCTCCTTAACCCTGTGGCTCTTGGTTACTGACTGCCGTTTTGTTGTTGACCAACAGGTGCAGTTCCAGAAGATCCAACAGCTACGTCAGACCCAGACCAGGGCCCAGTACTATGGAGGCTCCCTGCCCAACGTCAACCAGATCGGCAACGCTAGCGCCGACTTCCAGGTGAGCCCCCCCACCCCCAAACAATCGTGCTCTCCTTTTTTCTTTCTCCTTTTTTCTCAAAAAATGTTTTATATTCGGTGCCTTCAGAAAGTATTCATACCTCTTGACTTATTCCACATTTTGATGTTACAGCCTGAATTCAAAATGGATTAAATATATTTTTTTATTCTCATTCATCTACACACAATGCCCCGTAATGACAAATTGAAAACATGTTTTTAGACATTTCTGCAAATGTATTGAAAATAAATTCAGAAATTTCCATAAGTATTCACACCCTTGATTCAGTACTTTGTAGAAGCACCTTTTGTGGTGATAACAGCTGTGAGTCTTTCTGGTTAAGTCTCTAAGAGCTTTGCACACCTGGATTGTACAATAGCAACCTCAAGCTCTGTCAAATTGGTTGTTGATCATTGTCCTGATTACAAGTATTCCCATAACCATTGTTCCCTCTAAGTTGCGTGCGGGCACGCAGTACCCCCGAGGCTCCATCGCAGCTCCCCAGTACTGCTGTGCAGAAGAAATATCAGCCCACGGAGAGAAGCACGAGGATTGAACTACATTCAACTTTCTAGAGATTTCCCTATTAGTTAACACTATCAACCATTCCCTTTACTCTGGCAATTGTGCTTGTATCAATGCAATATTAGCCACTTTCAATGCAACATACCGAAACTAAACAAATAATGCAAAATATTTTGTTGTCGGCAGAACGCATCGGAGTAGGATTGTATTACACAGGACTCCGCCCATAACCAAACAGCGCTGCAGTAGGTCTATATGCAAATAGGCCATTGCCGTATATGGATCTGTGCCATTTACTTTGAACTGGACTCTTTACAGCTGTGGTCATGAGTAGATGCTATTGTGTTGAGATCAAAGTGAGAGCTGCATGTAGCCACATGTGCACTCTTAGTTCATATCCTTTGCTAGTTAGTGAGTTATTATGCCAGGTACAGATTAGAGGTCGACCGATTAATCGGAATGGCCAATTTAATTAGGGCCGATTTTTCAAGTTTTCATAACAATTGGAAATCGATATTTTTGGGTGCCAATTTGCCTTAAAAAAATTTATATATATATATACACACACCTTTTATTTAACTAGGCAAGTCAGTTAAGAACACATTCTTATTTTCAATGACTGCCTAGGAACTGTGGGTTAACCGCCTTGTTCAAGGGCAGAACGACAGATTTTCACCTTGTCATCTCGGGGATCCGTTCTTGCAACCTTACAGTTAACTAGTCCAATGTCTAAAAACACAATAACGACCTGACACTCTCGTTGCACTCCACAAGGAGACTGCCTGTTACGCAAATGCAGTAAGCCAAGGTAAGTTGCTAGCTAGCATTAAAGTTATCTTATAATAAACAATCAATCATAATCACTTGTTAACTACACATGGTTGATGTTACTAGATATTATCTAGCGTGTCCTGTGTTGCATATTATCTAACTGAGCATACAAGTATCTAAGTATCTGACTGAGCGGTGGTAGGCAGAAGCAGGCGTGTAAACATTCATTCAAACAGCACCTTCGTGCGTTTTGCCAGCAGCTCTTCGTTGTGCGTCAAGCATTGCGCTTCGTTGTGCGTCAAGCAAGCCTATCAACTCCCGAGATGAGGCTGGTGTAACCAAAGTGAAATGGCTAACTAGAGGGATGGAAGCTATACTGTTACACTGGCAATACTAAAGTGCCTATAAGAACATCCAATAGTCAACAGTTAATGAAATACAAATGGTATAGAGGGAAATAGTCCTATAATAACTACAACCTAAAACTTCTTACCTGGGATTATTGAAGACTCATGTTAAAAGGAACCACCAGCTTTCATATGTTCTCATGTTCTGAGCAAGGAACTGAAACGTTAGCTTTTTTACATAGCACATATTGCACTTTTACTTTCTTCTCCAACACTTTGTTTTTGCATTATCTAAACCAAATTGAACATGTTTCATTATTTATTTGAGGCTAAATTGATTTTATTGATGTATTATATTAAGTTAAAATAAGTGTTCATTCAGTATTGTTGTAATTGTCATTATTACAAATACATTTAAAAAAATTGTCCAATTAATCGGTATCTGCTTTTTTGGTCCTCCAATAATCGGTATCGACGTTGAAAAATCATAATCGGTCGACCTCTAGTAGAGATAATTTGGAATCAGGAATAGGGGAGGGAAGACTTCTTTGAAAAGCGAGTAGGTAAAGAGCTTATTTTTGTCTTAAAGGGGCAGTGTTGTATTTTGAGACAGGCTTGAGTAAGCTAAGTAGGCAGATGGTAGCATCATTTGTCTGATTCTCTGTAGTAATGCTATGGGAATAATAATGTATTTTATTTTGTAAAGTGGTTTCTTCCATCAAACACAACAACATTGTCAGTCACCTCCTGGATAAATCAAATCAAATCAAATTTTATTTGTCACATACACATGGTTAGCAGATGTTAATGCGAGTGTAGCGAAATGCTTGTGCTTCTAGTTCCGACAATGCAGTAATAACCAACAAGTAATCTAACTAACAATTCCTAAACTACTGTCTTATACACAGTGTAAGGGGATAAATAATATGTACATAAGGATATATGAATGAGTGATGGTACAGAGCAGCATAGGCAAGATACAGTAGATGGTATCGAGTACAGTATATACATATGAGATGAGTATGTAAACAAAGTGGCATAGTTAAAGTGGCTAGTGATACATGTATTACATAAGGATGCAGTCGATGATATAGAGCACAGTATATACGTATGCATATGAGATGAATAATGTAGGGTAAGTAACATTATATAAGGTAGCGTTGTTTAAAGTGGCTAGTGATATATTTACATCATTTCCCATCAATTCCCATTATTAAAGTGGCTGGAGTTGAGTCAGTGACAGTGTGTTGGCAGCAGCCACTCAATGTTAGTGGTGGCTGTTTAACAGTCTGATGGCCTTGAGATAGAAGCTGTTTTTCAGTCTCTCGGTCCCAGCTTTGATGCACCTGTACTGACCTCGCCTTCTGGATGATAGCGGGGTGAACAGGCAGTGGCTCGGGTGGTTGATGTCCTTGATGATCTTTATGGCCTTCCTGTAACATCGGGTGGTGTAGGTGTCCTGGAGGGCAGGTAGTTTGCCCCCGGTGATGCGTTGTGCAGACCTCACTACCCTCTGGAGAGCCTTACGGTTGAGGGCGGAGCAGTTGCCGTACTAGGCGGTGATACAGCCCGCCAGGATGCTTTCGATTGTGCATCTGTAGAAGTTTGTGAGTGCTTTTGGTGACAAGCCAAATTTTTTCAGCCTCCTGAGGTTGAAGAGGCGCTGCTGCGCCTTCTTCACGATGCTGTCTGTGTGAGTGGACCAATTCAGTTTGTCTGTGATGTGTATGCCGAGGAACTTAAAACTTGCTACTCTCTCCACTACTGTTCCATCGATGTGGATAGGGGGGTGTTCCCTCTGCTGTTTCCTGAAGTCCACAATCATCTCCTTAGTTTTGTTGACGTTGAGTGTGAGGTTATTTTCCTGACACCACACACCGAGGGCCCTCACCTCCTCCCTGTAGGCCGTCTCGTCGTTGTTGGTAATCAAGCCTACCACTGTTGTGTCGTCCGCAAACTTGATGATTGAGTTGGAGGCGTGCGTGGCTGCCCAGTCGTGGGTGAACAGGGAGTACTGGAGAGGGCTCAGAACGCACCCTTGTGGGGCCCCAGTGTTGAGGATCAGCGGGGAGGAGATGTTGTTACCTACCCTCACCACCTGGGGGCGGCCCGTCAGGAAGTCCAGTACCCAGTTGCACAGGGCGGGGTCGAGACCCAGGGTCTCGAGCTTGATGACGAGCTTGAAGGGTACTATGGTGTTGAATGCCGAGCTGTAGTCGATGAACAGCATTCTCACATAGGTATTCCTCTTGTCCAGATGGGTTAGGGCAGTGTGCAGTGTGGTTGAGATTGCATCGTCTGTGGACCTATTTGAGCGGTAAGCAAATTGGAGTGGGTCTAGGGTGTCAGGTAGGGTGGAGGTGATATGGTCCTTGACTAGTCTCTCAAAGCACTTCATGATGACGGAAGTAAGTGCTACGGGGCGGTAGTCGTTTAGCTCAGTTACCTTAGCTTTCTTGGGAACAGGAACAATGGTAGCCCTCTTGAAACATGTGGGAACAGCAGACTGGTATAGGGATTGATTGAATATGTCCGTAAACACACCAGCCAGCTGGTCTGCGCATGCTCTGAGGGCGCGGCTGGGGATGCCGTCTGGGCCTGCAGCCTTGCGAGGGTTAACACGTTTAAATGTTTTACTCACCTCGCTGCAGTGAAGGAGAGACCGCATTTTTCCGTTGCAGGCAGTGTCAGTGGCACTGTATTGTCCTCAAAGCGGGCAAAAAAGTTATTTAGTCTGCCTGGGAGCAAGACATCCTGGTCCGTGACTGGGCTGGATTTCTTCCTGTAGTCCGTGATTGACTGTAGACCCTGCCACATGCCTCTTGTGTCTGAGCCGTTGAATTGAGATTCTACTTTGTCTCTGTACTGACGCTTAGCTTGTTTGATAGCCTTACGGAGGGAATAGCTGCATTGTTTGTATTCAGTCATGTTACCAGACACCTTGCCCTGATTGAAAGCAGTGGTTTGCGCTTTCAGTTTCACGCGAATGCTGCCATCAATCCAAGGTTTCTGGTTAGGGAATGTTTTAATCGTTGCTATGGGAACGACATCTTCAACGCACGTTCTAATGAACTCGCACACCGAATCAGCGTATTCGTCAATGTTGTTATCTGACGCAATACGAAACATGTCCCAGTCCACGTGATGGAAGCAGTCTTGGAGTGTGGAGTCAGCTTGGTCGGACCAGCGTTGGACAGACCTCAGTGTGGGAGCTTCTTTTTTTAGCTTTTGTCTGTAGGCAGGTATCAGCATTCGCAGGTTAATGTCAAGCCCTGCATGTTTTTTTCTTCAATTTAGGCCTAATATTGGCTGCTACTTTAGGCTGAGTGATAGAACAGCTATTTCCATGTAAAAATGTTATGGGATGCATTATTAACTTCTCCATGCTCAAAGGGATATTCAATATCTGCTTTATTTGTACCCATCCCAGTGATGAGGGACCAGGAAGTGATCTCCGGTCTCTGGTGTGGGGATAACATGTGGACTAGTTGGCTGTGTTACACCCTCCGCCAAACTCAGGCACAGGGTACCATGACCCGTCAGTAATTTTAAATGTCAATATTGTACAAGTCTGCCAAGCTAGACTAAGTAGTAGGGTACAACAGTGTTATGGAACATTTGGATATAACTACTTTCCTGTCCGGGACAGTAAGGGCTAATGTCCATGTTGGACTTGACATTTCTAGCGGTTTCAGTGCGTTGCATCCTTCCGAATGCAACCAAGTCCAACTATAACACCATAACTGTAACTCTCACAGCTGCCAGGATTACAGTGCTACTATGATGGCAGTAGTATAGATGCATAGAAACAACTGAAGTTTTCACTGCTTGGTATGGACTTCAAGCTGACAGAACATGGTCCCTTGCTGTAGCAGATAAAATGGCTAGGTAATGAAAAACATTTTTTAAACAATATTACTGTAGACTTAAAGGGAAACTTCTGGATTTTGGTAATGAGGCCCCTTATCTACTTCCCCAGAGTCAGATGAACTCGTGGATACCATTTTTATGTTTCTGTGTCCAGTATGAAGGAAGTTGGTTGGTAGTTTTGCGAGCTAATGTTAGCTAGTGTTACCCATAGCATTAACTGGAAGTCTATCTGCTAAACCTAGGCCTCCATTTGACGTGTTTGGTCATGACTTATATGGCCAATACATTTATATGCACCAACGAGACATTCAACCAAGAAGGACCACCAGATTGGTATGAGTATGTATTTTGAAGAGTAGTCCTACTCACACGTTTGCATGGTTTTGGCAAAGAGTTCAACCAAACTGTGTCCCCTTGCCCAGCAACACACACTTACAGTAAAAACTACAGTATGTTTGGTACACTTACTGTAAAAACCACTGTTTGATGCACATTTATTGTAAAAACTACAGCATGTGTGACAGTTTCTGGAAACGGAGACACTCCTTGTAATCACTGCCTAACAGAGACAATGTCCCTCTCAACAAATCCAGACCTCAATGACGCCCTAGATGGTCCCACACACACGGCGCTTTGCACAGTATAGCACTATACTTTCAGAAATTCAAAACAGCAAGCCTCTCTTGAGGACTCTTAACTAAATAATTCAGATGTTATCCTACCCAGACAAGCAACAACAAAGTACTAAGATCTGTGTTCTGGCTTCGGTCTGTCTCATTCAGAAGAAACACACAGTGGGTGAATGTGATAGCGCTGTAGCTGCCCACGTGGGCTTGCCTGAATCGGTTTGTCCTCAGAGGACAGAGCGCTAACATTAGCCTAGATGTGTATGCTACAATACAGTAGCTCCAGGTAAAAGTGCCCTTGTTGTATTGAAGAATGGCTCTTTTGAGGGGTGGGATTAGGGGTCTAGGGCTGCATTCCAAATGGTACCCTATTCTCTTTTTATAGTGCACTATTTTAGACCAGATCCCTATGGGCCATGGTCAGAAGTAGTGCACAATAAAGGGAATAGGGTGTCATTTGGGACGCAGACCTAGAACCCAGACTCAAACACAGTAGAAGAACATGACTCTTTACTCCTTAGAGATGCTAGTACAGGTTTAATGGACCTGGCTGCACTTGATCCTAATCATTTGTTAGTGCTCGTTCATTGTAACTGTAGTCAAATCAGATTTATTTATATAGCCCTTCGTACATCAGCTGATATCTCAAAGTGCTGTACAGAAACCCAGCCTAAAACCCCAAACAGCAAGCAATGCAGGTGTAGAAGCACGGTGGCTAGGAAAAACTCCCTAGAAAGGCCAAAACCTAGGAAGAAACCTAGAGAGGAACCAGGCTATGTGGGGTGGCCAGTCCTCTTCTGGCTGTGCCGGGTAGAGATTTAGTCTAGTGTTTTCATTTTGGTTTAGTCTAGTGTTTTCATTTTGGTTTAGTCTAGTGTTTTCATTTTGGTTTAGTCTAGTGTTTTCATTTTGGTTTAGTCTAGTGTTTTCATTTGGGTTTAGTCTAGTGTTTTCATTTGGGTTTAGTCTAGTGTTTTCATTTGGGTTTAGTCTAGTGTTTTCATTTTGGTTTGGTCTAGTGTTTTCATTTTGGTTTGGTCTAGTGTTTTCATTTTGGTTTGGTCTAGTGTTTTCATTTTGGTTTGGTCTAGTGTTTTCATTTTGGTTTAGTCTAGTGTTTTCATTTGGGTTTAGTCTAGTGTTTTCATTTTGGTTTAGTCTAGTGTTTTCATTTGGGTTTAGTCTAGTGTTTTCATTTTGGTTAGGGTTTGATTGTTTTAATGAATGATATCCGTCTGAAATCATGGAGTAAAGCGGGTTGTTAGTTGTGTAGTACCTAAACACTGTAGACTTGATTTAAAGCTGTTATTTTTGTTATCTTGCTTTTTTATTATTTCTGTCTCTCTCTCTTTCTCTCTGTCTCTCTCTCTCTCTCAAAAATAGCATTACATTTTAATAGTTCTAATAATATTAAGAACCACAATGAGAATAACAAAAGTAATGCTGGTACTAGTTGTAACATGATTTCTAATAATGGCATGGAAGCATTTTATGCTTACGGACTGTCCCTCAGGTTGTGGCAGGAGACCAGGTATTTGGTGTATGTGTGTCTCTTTCTCTCTCATTTTAACATCTCCCTCTTCCTCAGGGTGGCTTCCCAGGGGCCTTGGACAGTGTCAGGGGGACACGTCACCATGGCCTGGTAGAGAGGGTGCACCGGGACCGCAACCAACGCATTAACTTGCCTCACCGCCGGCCCATCGACAAGCACGGACGGCAGATATCCTTCCACAAGTAGTACCAGTAGGAACCAGTTACCAGTAGTATTTGGTAGTAACTCGTGCATATAGAAACTAGTACCAGTAGTACGTAGTCAACTTACGTGTAGCAACTATTACCACACTTAGTACCCGTACAACATCTGGGGCCCTCAGAAATGTGTTTTTCTTCTAAACTGTCAGAATTCTCACAAGCATGTTGACAAAGCTGATGACAACGGTTTACAACTAAAAAAATGCTATAATTTGTCAAGCTGTCAATCAATCCATTACGTCTGAATTTCAGCATAGAGGTTCATGTTATAGCCTATGCAGAGGGCTGCACGACCCTTGTGCCATTGGACTACAGTGTAGCTTACCCAGCATGTGATGTGCTCTTAAAATGCACATCTATGCAATTGTTGATTGCATTTACTTTATCTTTGTTTTAACAGGGAGTCACCATTGAGACCAAGGTCTCTTTTACAGGGAATCAAATACAATGTAAAATATTGTAGCAGCTAGCAAGATGGTTGCACTGTTGGTGTTTGCTGTGAGTCCTTTTGGCAGGTTTGTGTGTGGTGTGAATTTGTGTGTGCTCACTGACCTTTGCTAGTGTGGGCAGAATGTTGTTGAAGCCCAAGGCTCAGTTAGTCATTATAAAAACATGACATGTAATACATTGTGCTAGTCGCTGACCGTTCGGCTTAATGGACATGGACATTGGTGGGAGAGTGTGCCTGTGTTACTGTTGTGATTCCCCTATATTAATTTAGCAGGGGCGAGCAACTTCTGCTAAATCGCTGCCGCCACTGATAAAATAAATTGTAATTTATTTTCTGAATGGTAATGTTTTCAGAGTAAACTTAAGCGACACACTTACTGACCAATTTATTAGGTACACCCATCTCGTGCTCTGTCGGACCCCTCTTTGCCTCCAGACAGCATGAATTCTTCGGGGCATTCTACAAGGTGTTGGAAACATTCCACAGGGATGTTGGTCCATGCTGACGCGATGGCATCACACAGTTGCTGCAGATTGAACGGCGGTACATGTATGCTGCGAACAGCCCGTTCCATCTGGGGACTGACCAGGCCACTCTAGTAAACTGACCTCGCTGTCATGTTCCAGGCCATGTTTTTCCACTCCTCAGTTGGCCAGTGGTGACGGCCTGCCCACTGGAGCCTCTTCTTCTTTCTTTTAGCTGGTAGGAACTGAACCCTGTGGTCATCTGCTGCAATAGCCCATCAACAAGTTCTGCACTCAACTGTTGTACTGCGTGGTTATTTGGCTCTTTGTGGCCTGCCTGTTAGCCTGCACGATTCTTGTCATTCTCCTTCGACCTCTCATCAACGAGCTGTTTTTTGGCCACAGGACTTCTGCTGATTTATATATATATTTTTTTATGATTCTCGATAAACCCAAGACACCGTCGTGCGTGAAAAGCTCAGTAGGGCAGCTGTTTCTGAGGTACTGGATCCGGCGAGCCTGGCACCAACGATCATACCATGCTCAGTTGTTTTGCCCATTCTAACGTTCAATCGAACAGTAACTGAATGCCTCGATGCCTGTCTGCCACGTGACTCAATGTATGTTAGAACAATCCATTTTTGAGAACTGGGTGGTGTACCTAATAAACTGAGTGTATGTAGAAAAGATAATGGAGCCACATATCTTTTTTAATAAGATCATCTTTGAGAACTAACAATCACCAAAATAAATACTATACAGTCAGGGAGGATGTTTTGGATTTTTACAGTCATGTCATTGGGCCTCTGTGCCATAGAAAAATGTGTAGAATTTCAGGAAATTGCTTTCAAACTGCACATATTTGGTTTGTAACTGTGTGGGTTAGTAGGAGGACTGAGGTGGGAGTGGGTCTGCGAGCTCTTAACGCTCAACTTCTCAGAGTAGAGAAAGGATGGTCTTTCTTTGGAAACACCAACTGTCAGTCAGCGCCTTAAGAAACCCTTTCCTCAAGCACTGTCTCTGAGCCAGTATATTCTCCCATACACTACTCAACTGTGTGTTTTGCTTGTGTTGCACTCTTTCACACTGCATGCAAAGAAAGACTGTAAGTGGTGGTGGGCAAGTGAGTAAGCAGGGCCTAAAATTAATACCTGTGGGTAAGATGTCTTTCACCAGCCACATTGGTGGGTGGGTGGTCAGGGCTCCACAGTGTGAGCATCTCACTTGTATTTGTGAATATAAATGGTAAAGTATTATCACATTAATAGCAGAATAAATGCTTCAGTAGTCTACTGAAGTGAAACTTTGTCCTTGTTTCTTGGCTATTTACATTTATCTGTTCACAAGCTATGTTGAGTTTCAACTGCTAGGGAAGAGAAGCAACGCTGTTACTAGTCGGATTCAATCTCACAGGCACAAAACATGACACTCATCACATTACCACGGTAACCACCAGCCCTAAAGTGGCAGGTGAAATGTTTTCTCTCATCTGCGATATTTTCATTAAAGACTTGGGTCATCAAAAAGGAAAAATTGAACAATACTACTTCTTATATTTTAAGTGGAAGAGCAAGTATCAGAATGTGGGATGGTGTGAGTGAGACACGCAGTGAGTGTGTAAAAGAGAGCGGAGAGTGTCTGAGGCTGCAGTGTTATGTAAGCACTAGTGACACTGACATACATACGGGCTAGTTGTAATGCTACACTGTGACATACATACTGGCTAGTTGTAATGCTACACCGTGACGTACACACCTACTGGCTAGTTGTATTGCTACACTGTGACGTACACACATACTGGCTAGTTGTTATGCTACACTGTGACATACAGACCTACTGGCGAGTTGTATTGCTACACTGTGACGTACACACATACTGGCTAGTTGTATTGCTACACTGGGACGTACACACCTACTGGCTAGTTGTATTGCTACACTGTGACATACAAACCTACTGGCTAGTTGTAATGCTACACTGTGAAATACACACCTACTGGCTAGTTGTAATGCTACACTGTGACCTACACACCTACTGGTTAGTTGTAATGCTACACTGACCTACACACCTACTGGCTAGTTGTAATGCTACACTGTGACGTACACGCGCTCTGGCTAGTTGTAATGCTACACTGGGATGTACACACCTACTGGCTAGTTGTAATGCTACACTGTGAAATACACACCTACTGGCTAGTTGTATTGCTACACTGTGAAATACACACCTACTGGCTAGTTGTAATGCTACACTGTGACGTACACGCGCTCTGGCTAGTTGTAATGCGACACTGGGACGTACACACCTACTGGCTACTTGTAATGCTACACTGTGACGTACACGCGCTCTGGCTAGTTGTAATGCTACACTGGGATGTACACACCTACTGGCTAGTTGTAATGCTACACTGTGAAATACACACCTACTGGCTAGTTGTATTGCTACACTGTGAAATACACACCTACTGGCTAGTTGTAATGCTACACTGTGACGTACACGCGCTCTGGCTAGTTGTAATGCGACACTGGGACGTACACACCTACTGGGTACTTGTAATGCTACACTGTGACGTACACGCGCTCTGGCTAGTTGTAAATCTGCACTGTGACATACAGACCTACTGGCTAGTTGTAATGCTACACTGTGAAATACACACCTACTGGCTAGTTGCAATGCTCCACTGTGACGTACACACATACTGGCTAGTTGTACACGTACACACATACTGGCTAGTTGCAACTGACGTACACACATACTGACGTGCAACACACATACTGGCTAGTTGTAATGCTACACTGTGAAATACACACCTACTGGCTAGTTGCAATGCTCCACTGTGACGTACACACATACTGGCTAGTTGCAATGCTACACTGACGTACACACATACTGGCTAGTTGCAATGCTACACTGTGACGTACACACATACTGGCTAGTTGCAATGCTACACTGTGACGTACACACATACTGGCTAGTTGCAATGCTACACTGTGACGTACACACATACTGGCTAGTTGCAATGCTACACTGTGACGTACACACATACTGGCTAGTTGCAATGCTACACTGTGACGTACACACATACTGGCTAGTTGCAATGCTACACTGTGACGTACACACATACTGGCTAGTTGCAATGCTACACTGTGACGTACACACATACTGGCTAGTTGCAATGCTACACTGTGACGTACACACATACTGGCTAGTTGCAATGCTACACTGACGTACACACATACTGGCTAGTTGTAATGCTACACTGTGACGTACAAACCTACTGGCTAGTTGTATTGCTACACTGTGACGTACACGCGCTCTGGCTAGTTGTAATGCTGCACTGTGACATACAGACCTACTGGCTAGTTGTATTGCTACACTGTGACATACAAACCTACTGGCTAGTTGTATTGCTACACTGTGACCTACACACCTACTGGCTAGTTGTAATGCTACACTGTGACGTACACACGCTCTGGCTAGTTGTATTGCTACACTGGGACGTACACACCTACTGGCTAGTTGTATTGCTACACTGTGACATACAAACCTACTGGCTAGTTGTAATGCTACACTGTGAAATACACACCTACTGGCTAGTTGTAATACTCTTCCTACACACCTACTGGCTAGTTGTATTGCTACACTGTGACCTACACACCTACTGGCTAGTTGTAATACTCTTCCTACACACCTACTGGCTAGTTGTATTGCTACACTGTGACCTACACACCTACTGGCTAGTTGTAATGCTACACTGGGACGTACACAACTACTGGCTAGTTGTATTGCTACACTGGGACGTACACACCTACTGGCTAGTTGTAATGCTACACTATGACGTACACACCTACTGGCTAGTTGTAATGCTACATTGACCATCTCCCTGTATGACCCTTGGAGCTCCCTTCTGCCCTTAAAGTGGACTGGCCGCAATGACCAGCAGGCACAGATCTAGGATCAGCTTACTCCACCAATCGTAACTCTGCAACTACTCCTAATATTTTCCCATTTTTTTAAGTTCCTTTCTATGAATCAAGTTGTTATGCAGATGTTCTTGCCTTGGAGGCTTGTCCAAGTTACATAACTGGAGAATTAAAAGAATGGCTGAGAACTGGACTGAGAATGTAGTAGTTACTGTTGCTAGCAGATCAAGTTCTGGGAAGTTGTCTTGGAGACAGACGGGAGTGTGTGAGAGGGGGGAAGAGTGTGTTTGAAGGCGAGAGAGAAAGGGGGAGTGTTTTTCGCGTGTCACTCTGTGCGCGTGTGTGATCTTGCCATGTTGCAGTAGAGGGAGGGAGAGAGGAAGTCTTTGGTTTTGAAGGATATTTCATCTGGACAACTCCCTGTTAGCCTGTAGTAAAGAGTGTTGATAAGTTATTCAGAGTGAGGCGCGCGCAACACAACACACTCTTAAAATAAAAGCGTGCACAAACACACATTCCTTCTGCTCCAGTATTTGTATTTATTAGCGATCCCCATTAGCTGCTGCCAAGGTAGCAGCTACTCTTCCTGGGGTCCAAACACATTAAGGCACTTACATTACACAAGATAAAACAGTATATCATATAACATTATTATACCACTACATATTTACAATACAAAATGTATAATAAGTTATTTCAATGTACCTGTATGTGTGTGTCTTCACTGTCCCTGCTGTTTCATATGGTGTATTTTTGTTTAAAAAAAAATCTGATTCTACTGCTTGCATCCGTTACCTGATGTGGAATAGAGTTCCATGTTGTCATGGCTCTATGTAGTACTGTGCGCCTCCCATAGTCTGTTCTTGACTTGGGGACTGTGAAGAGACCTCTGGTGGTGTGTCTGAGCTGTGTGCTAGTAGTTTAAACAGACAACTCCGTGCATTCAGCATGTCAACACTTCTTACAAAAACAAGTAGTGATGAAGTCAGTCTCTCTTTCCAAGCCTCCCTTTGTGGCACCTGACCACACGACTGAACAGTAGTCCAGGTGTGACAACACGAGGGCCTGTAGGACCTGCCTTGTTGATAGTACTGTTAAGAAGGTAGAGTAACGCTTTATTATGGACAGACTTCTCCCCATCATAGCTACTGTTGTTTCAGCATGTTTTGACCGTTTACAATCCAGGGTTACTCCAAGCAGTTTAGTCACATCCACTTGCTCAATTTCCACATTATTCATTGCAAGGTTTAGTTGATGTTTAGTGAATGATTTGTCCCAAATACAATGCTTTTACATTTTTTAAATATTCAGGACAAACTTATTCCTTGCCACCCATTCTGAGAAAAACTACAGCTCTTAAGTTTTGCAGTCATTTTAGTCGCTGTAGTAGCTGACGTTTATAGTGTTGAGTCTATCTCTGGAGAGGAAGGGACTAACACACACAGTAGTAGGCTCTCCTGATTTTTGGCTCTGTATGTGCAAACAGGCCCTTTGTTTGTGTAAATAGAGGTTGCTCCAGTGTGTGTGTGTGTGTGTGTTTGAGGTCTGGATACTGAGTCAGCAGCATCCTGCAGCATATGATCTTCACACTGGGAGAAGGACAAGGCCGGGCAGAGGAGTATCTTCCAGCCAAAATGTGTTTTCACTCTGCAGGCAATCTTTTTTTCTCCCCCTCCCTACATGCCAGATGTCCCTCACAGTTGGAGCTTGTTTTTCACTCGAGTCGGACTGGTCGAGTCTGCCAAGATCAGACAGGCGGTGAAAGAGAGCCGAGGAGATTTCACTACGCCCACTCTTCTAGAACATCCTTTCCTTTTCATCCCCTCTTCGCTCTCCACTCAGGGTTTTCTGAAGCACTGTAGATTTTAGCAGCAGTGGTTGGACTTGTACTGTAGTTGTTTAACTAACCTACTACTACAGTATACACACTTGACTATCCTCCCATTTCTCTTGTTTATTTCAACACCCTTCACTCCATGTGGGTTTACTAACTGAATGAACTGAAGAAGGCTTTTAGTTGAAACGTTTGTGTGAAGGCATCGGCATGTTTCCCAGATGAAACAGTTCTGTTCGGGTGCACAACATTATTTTTTTTCTCGAGGCAAGCCGAAGTCTACCCTCTTGTCGGCGATTGGTCAGCAGTAGTAGTTCTTCAATGAAGTGCCTGTTGTCTTTCAACGAGAGACTACTTGTCCTAATGCACATGCTTTCACTTGAGAAATACTGCACCAAACATCCTAGTCAAATGAAAAATTGCCCGACTGCAAAAACATAAACTAAAGAAATCTGTCATTAATTTTTTTCTTGGATTAATTCTAACTATTTTGAGTAAGTGTATGCTGGCTATGGTGTCTCAAAGGGACAAACAGTACTATTGGCACTTTTTCTTGTTTTTCAAGTGAAGGTCTATGAAGGGAATATGCTAGCACACTGGTTCGGTTCGCCCACGGCTGGGCTCCAGCCGAAGTGAAGCATGCTGATGCTTTAAAATTCCTCTTTTAAAACTCCTGTGTGTGAAGACATACGTTATTTTTTTTATTTTAAATTGTCACTGTTGTAAATGAGATGGTATCAGTTTTCTGGCACTGTTGTAAATGAGGTGGTATGGGTCTTCTGGTGCTCTTGTAAATGAGGTGGTATGGGTCTTCTGGTGCTCTTGTAAATGAGGTGGTATGGGTCTTCTGGTGCTCTTGTAAATGAGGTGGTATGGGTCTTCTGGTGCTCTTGTAAATGAGGTGGTATGGGTCTTCTGGTGCTCTTGTAAAATGGTATGGGTCTTCTGGTGCTCTTGGTGGTATGGGTCTTCTGGTGCTCTTGTAAATGAGGTGGTATGGGTCTTCTGGTGCTCTTGTAAATTAGATGGTATGGGTCTTCTGGTGCTCTTGTAAATGAGATGGTATGGGTCTTCTGGTGCTCTTGTAAATGAGGTGGTATGGGTCTTCTGGTGCTCTTGTAAATGAGGTGGTATGGGTCTTCTGGTGCTCTTGTAAATGAGGTGGTATGGGTCTTCTGGTGCTCTTGTAAATTAGATGGTATGGGTCTTCTGGTGCTCTTGTAAATGAGGTGGTATGGGTCTTCTGGTGCTCTTGTAAATGAGGTGGTATGGGTCTTCTGGTGCTCTTGTAAATGAGGTGGTATGGGTCTTCTGGTGCTCTTGTAAATGAGGTGGTATGGGTCTTCTGGTGCTCTTGTAAATGAGGTGGTATGGGTCTTCTGGTGCTCTTGTAAATGAGGTGGTATGGGTCTTCTGGTGCTCTTGTAAATGAGGTGGTATGGTTCTATATTCAGTCATCAGGTCTGTGGTCAGTTTACTAGCTAATCTATTAAACTCTCTGGCAGGGTGATGCCAAGCACCCAAGTACTGTGATGTCCAGAAGAGCATACTGTGTGTGCTCTAGTCCCTTTCTCTCTAGACATACTGGAGCAGAGTAGATCATTTGTGTGTATGCGTTTATTTTATGTTTGTGCGTGTCTCACGTCTCACTCTGAATAACTTACCAGCACCCTGTTTGCCACAGCCTGCCAAGGAGTCATCCTGATGAATTATGGGGAATGGAACATGCAACTCAATATCCATCCAAATCAAAGACTTCCTCTCTCTGCTGCTGAAGCCCGGCGAGATCACGCACACACTCTCCCCCTTTCTCTTTCCCTTTCTCACACACACACTCTCTTTTCCCCCTTCTCTCCTCTTTCCCTTTCTCACACACACACACTCTTTTCCCCCTTATCTCCTCTTTCCCTTTCTCACACACACACTCTCTTTTCCCCCTTATCTCCTCTTTCCCTTTCTCACACACACACTCTTTTCCCCCTTCTCTCCTCTTTCCCTTTCTCACACACACACTCTCTTTTCCCCCTTATCTCCTCTTTCCCTTTCTCACACACACACTCTCTTTTCCCCCTTCTCTCCTCTTTCCCTTTCTCACACACACACTCTCTTTTCCCCCTTCTCTCCTCTTTCCCTTTCTCACACACACCCGTCTGTCTCCAAGACCAACAATAGACAACTTCCCAGGACTTGATCTGCTAGCAACAGCAACTACCGCGTTCAGTCAAGTTCTCGGATATTCTTTTAATTCTCCAGTTTTATGTAAGTTAGACAAGCGTTCAAGGCAAGAACTGAAACATCTGCATAACTATAACTTGATGCGCACAGACTTGAACAGTAAGGAACTCCTTATGGAAAAAGAAAAGGTTGAATAAATATATATTAATGTGATGCAACTCTCAGAGCACCTCACCGAGTCGGCTCGATCCAACGCTCTTTACCGCTAGGCTACCTGCTGTTTACTTATGGATCATTCAAAAGCTGAAGATGACCACAACACTGAAGTTTTCAGTATATCTAATGGTGCTTTTTTAAAATAAAAAAACAAACTGGGGCAAAATAAACCATATATATAATTGAAAAATCTGTCAACGTACCCTTGAGCAAGGCACGTAACCCTAATTGCTCCTTAAGTCACTCTGGATAAGAGCATCTGCAAAATGACATGTATTGAGAGGGTGGACAAAGCTTTCAGTGTGAATGCTCTCTTTTCCTCCCTCTACCTCTTTCTCCATCTACCAATCCATTTCCTGTCTATTTTCTTTCTTTCTCTACCTTGCCATCTGTCTTTCTTTGTACCTTACTTTCTTCTCTCTCGCTCTCCCTCATCCTTTCTCTCCATCATTATTTGTCTCTCTCTCTCTCGGTCTGCATTAGCAGCCCACTTTGAGTGTTATTAGATCTCCCCCAGTGGTAATCCATCCGTTGCTTCTGGCTTTGCGGACCAGGAACATGCATGTCATTAATGTCTCCTGGTTGCCCCGTTGCGATGTCATGTAACTTTATTGATCACATCAACATAGAACATGTTTTGCAAATCCCTGTCTTCTCATCAGCCATGTCAGAGGACCGCACCGTGTTCTTGTTTTTCAGAGTTTTCAGGGTTAGGCTATAGGCAGGATGCGAGTCCCTTTTTAAATTGCACTGCGTTACCCTTAGGCTGACAAAGACAAATGTCTGTCTGTGACAATTGCTCCAGGCTTCACAAAAAAAATGGACACACTGCTGTAAGTTGCTTTGCAGCATATTATTATATTCTGATCATCACATGTCCTGTCGTTGCAGCGAGAGCTTTCCACTCAGTGATATCTATCTACACCTATATATTATGTAAAGGTTAGCTTATTGTACTGTACACACCTTTTTCTATTCATATACTGTCCATACTGTCTTTACACACCATTATATATTTAAGCAATAAGTCCCGAGGGGGAGAGGTATATCGCTGTTCTTATGCACGACGCAATGTGGAGTGCCTGGACACAGCCCTTTGCCATGGTTAATTGGCCATATATCACAAACCCTCAAGGTACCTTATTGCTATTTTAAACTGGTTACCAACATAATCAGAGCAGTAAAAAAGACATGTTTTGTCATACTCATGGTATACGGTCTGATATACCATGGCTTTCAGCCAATCAGCATTCAGGGCTCGAACCAACCAGTTTATACATGTATATACGTTATATGTATATTTATATTCCAGTCTCGGACATTTCTCGTTCTGGTTTTTCATGTTTTTTATTTGTCTGGATTGTGTGTGTTACATTGTTGGTGCTGTACTGTTGGAGCTAGAAACACAAGCATTTAGCTGCACCTGCGATTGACATCTGGAAATCTGTGTATGCGACCAATAATCTTTGATTTGAAATATTGGCTGAGCCACAACGGCGATTTCTATTGAATATAATAATAATGTAATAATATTTGTGTCCTAGTTCTTGTTTGTGGTCACAAACAGTGACCAGTCATCTCTAAATTATGAATCAGTCATTTCAGTCCAGGGTGAGGGTTACTCTCCTTGATCTCGAGAGCAGGTATTCTCAAATTCAGGTGTGTGTGTATACATACATACAGTCAGTCAGTCAGTCAGTCAGTCAGTCAGTCATGTTTGGACACACCTTGTTGGCTGCTTTTCCTTCACTCTGCTGTCGAACTCATCCCTAACCATCTCAATTGGGTTGAGATCGGGTGATTGTGGTGGCCAGATCATCTGATTACAGCACTGAATCACTCTCCTAAGTCAAATAGCCCTGGAGGTGTGTTTTGGGTCATTGGCCTGTTGAATAACAGATGATAGTCCCACTATGTGCAAACCAGATGGGATGGCGTATCGCTGCGGAATTGTGAGATTGTGAGGACCCCCCGCAGTACCTCAAAATATTTAAAAACATACTTTTAATATGAATAATACTAACATGTTTTTTATTGATATGGAATAGGTTTAGAGCGTGTAATGTAATACAATGTCTACAATGTATCTTCATAACCCTTGGCAACATGGGCCTGGGAGGCTCACAGGGATATTGGTATCCACTGCAGTATTGAGGCGGCAGGAAGCCTAGTGATTTGAGCGTTGGGTCAGTAACCGAAAGGTTGCTAGAACGAATCCCTGAGCTGACAAGGTACAAATCTATCGTTCTGCCCCTGAACAAGGCAGTTAACCCACTGTTCCTAGGCTGTCATTGTAAATAAGAATTTGTTCTTAACTGACTTGACTAGTTAGATAAAGAGTAAAATAAATACATTCTACCAATTTATATAATGTTCAACTCTATACTGATTGTGTTCCCTAGTTATTTTCTTACATAAATGTCACAATGTGTAGACTTGCAGGATATTAGCTTTTCAGGCTGCAACAACACAATCTCTCTGCCCCATGACAGAAATGTGTATAATTGTTGTACCTTAACTTGAAAACTGCTAAATGTTCTCTGAACCCAAGAGGCAGGCTTTTAAAATGTTCTTTCCCAGGGCCCGAGACTTGGTTCGTCCAGCCATGCGCTGCCGAAGTGAAAGTACTTGTATGCTTTTTATTTATTTATCAATCTCACTCTAGTTGTTTTCAAATTTTTGATCGGGTCCCTGATGAATTTGCTATCACAAATATGGTCCTTGGCCCTAAAGTTTGAGTACCCCTGATCTAGAGTACAATTCTGATTGCCTTAATGCAGACTGGACTGAAATAACCTGTTGGGATGGGATCTCCTTCCATTATGTCGTCTCATATGGGCAATTCACAATACACAGTATATCTCTAAATAAGCTTTGTTGTACAATTTTAAGTTCAAATACACTGCATTTCAAACAGTCAGCAATAAACAAATGAAGCCTTGCACATCCATAAGATGACAATTTTATCAAAATAGTTTAACCTGCTTTTTTTGGTAATAATCACTGATCTGTCTTTCAATCTGTCTATGAAAAATAACTTTTTTGTTACAAATATAACCACAACCATGCATAATGCACAGTCACTAATAATGACTAACTTGTTGTAGCAGGCATTCTAGATAATTAACACCAGTCTCATAAACACACTCAAGCACAAGCCCATGTGCTTGTGAGTAGACCACTAATCTTTTATATTTTAAATTTCGCCTACTTGGGTCTATTTGCTGTCTAACAAGGTAGAACAGTTGAATTGTTATGAACACACCCTTCTGTCCTCTCCAACTGTTTGAACAGCATGCTAGCCTGTCTACTTAGTTCAGATGTTGAAATCAAGTGACACAACTTATTTCTCAAAATGAGTTGCCAATTTATATAATTGATTTATGAAATACTGACTAGACAGCTAGTATAACAGTCTGGTTGAAATGTTGCTAGCAGTACCGCGCATGACAAAATGAGCATTCGTTTTCCAGGCATTTGGAATATCGCACGGAAACTTTAAATTAATGTGATATATTGCCTAGCCCTTAGTGTGTTTGTGGTGTTTTGATTGCAGCGAGCCAGAGTCACTGAAGGAGATGTGTGCTAGGGGTTGCCAGGAGGGCACCAGGCTCCATCTGCCCCAGCCAGCCAGTCACTCTGTGTGGTGTGTTGATTGCAGCGAGCCAGAGTCACTGAAGGAGATGTGTGCTAGGGGTTGCCAGGAGGGCACCAGGCTCCATCTGCCCCAGCCAGCCAGTCACTCTGTAGAAATGACTTCATTTAACCAGACCCTTTACAAATGATGGCTGGTAATGAGAGTAGTCTAAGTCCCTATTAGAGATGGGAGGCGCTCCAACATATTTATTTAGCTAAGTTTCTGTTTGATTTTCAAAATACATATAGAAAATCAGTGTGTGTGTGCTAATGGTGCATCATTTCTGCTTACTGGTAGGCTTTTTAATGGTAGTCTATCTTTTTGAAAAGCCCAGAGAGTTTGGCTGCTAGAGGAACATATTTGTATATGCACTAATTTGTCTGGTATCGTCGTCTCCGCACTTGAACCATCTAATGATAGCTTTTTGGCTTGAAACGTGTTTTTTTTAAATATGCTAGAACTTGATAGAATCAAGTACTATTTTGCTTTTGAGTGAGTTCCGCCTGTCCTTTCTCAATGAAAAGCGCATAGACCCTGTTACCTTACTTTAAGGGGAGTGAGATGAGTCTAAGTGAAGGTCTAAAGCCGTCTATAGTCTGACTCTACATTGCACTTCACTCCTTGCTGCTCTCTAGACAATGTCAGGAACTCCGCTCCGGGGGTTGGGCCTAGTCCAGGCAGACATATTGTTCACAGAACCTCGCAACACTATTTCCTGCATGCGTTTATTCAGTCCCATATCACGTGCGCATATAGAGAAATCTTTAATCTAGGTAGAATATGCGATCTCATACTCCATTTGAATCAAATGAGGAATTAGACTAGAATGTAGTAATAGAATAGTTAAGTAGTTTTACTGTTAGGAAATGTAGTCCACTGTTATTTAGAACTTTGACCAGGGCTCGTGTGACTACTGTATATAGGGCACTACACATGAAATGTACTTTTGACCAATGTTTTGTACTACTTTTGACCAGAGTTGTGTTCCATTATTGCACTACTTTTGACCAGACTGAGCCCCTATATGGAGCACTACTTTTGACCAGGGCCAAGGGCTCGGAACAGTGTACTACTTTTGACCAGGGCCGGACAACATATGGCACTACTTTTGAAGCCAAGGGCTCGTGTGAGTACTTTTGACCAGGCCAGATACTACTTTTGACCACTTTTGGCCGTGACTATATAGGGCACTACTTTTGACCAGGGACGTGACTATATATGCACTACTTTTGACCAGGGCTTGTGACTACTATATAGTGCACTACTTTTGACCAGGGGGCTACTGTATATAGGGCACTACTTTTGACCAGGCCAAGGTGACTACTGTATATAGGGCACTACTTTTGACCAGGGCTTGTGACTACTGTATATAGTGCACTACTTTTGACCAGGGCTTGTGACTACTGTATATAGGCACTACTTTTGACCAGGGCCAAGGGCTCGTGACTATATAGTGCACTACTGTATATAGGGCACTACTTTTGACCAGGGCCAAGGGCTTGTGACTACTGTATATAGGGCACTACTTTTGACCAGGGCTCGTGACTGTATATAGTGACTACTGTATATAGGGCTCGTGACTATATAGTGCACTACTTTTGACCAGGGCTCGTGACTACTGTATATAGGGCACTACTTTTGACCAGGACCACTAGGGCTCGTGACTACTGTATATGCACTACTTTTACTACTGTATATAGGGCACTACTTTTGACCAGGGCTCGTGACTACTGTATATAGGGCACTACTTTTGACCAGGGCTCGTGACTACTGTGTATATAGGGCACTACTTTTGACCAGGGGTGACTACTGTATATAGTGCACTACTTTTACTGTGTGACTACTGTATATAGGGCACTACTTTTGACCAGGGCTCGTGACTACTGTATATAGGGCACTACTTTTGACCAGGGCTCGTGACTACTGTATATAGGGCACTACTTTTGACCAGGGCTTGTGACTGTATATAGGGCACTACTTTTGACCAGGGCTTGTGACTACTGTATATAGGGCACTACTTTTGACCAGGGCTCGTGACTACTGTATATAGGGCACTACTTTTGACCAGGGCTTGTGACTACTGTATATAGGGCACTACTTTTAGCTTGTGACTACTGTATATAGGGCACTACTTTTGACCAGGGCTTGTGACTACTGTATATAGGGCACTACTTTTGACCAGGGCTTGTGACTACTGTATATAGGGCACTACTTTTGACCAGGGCTTGTGACTACTGTATATAGGGCACTACTTTTGACCAGCTTGTGACTACTGTATATAGGGTACTACTTTTGACCAGGGCTTGTGACTACTGCACTACTTTTGACCAGGGCTTGTGACTACTGTATATAGGGTACTACTTTTGACCAGGGCTTGTGACTACTGTATATAGGGCACTACTTTTGACCAGGGCTTGTGACTACTGTATATAGGGTACTACTTTTGACCAGAGCTTGTGACTACTGTATATAGGGCACTACTTTTGACCAGGGCTTGTGACTACTGTATATAGGGCACTACTTTTGACCAGGGCTTGTGACTACTGTATATAGGGTACTACTTTTGACCAGGGCTTGTGACTACTGTATATAGGGCACTACTTTTGACCAGGGCTGTGACTACTGTATGACTACTGTATATAGGGCACTACTTTTGACCAGGGCTTGTGACTACTGTATATAGGGTACTACTTTTGACCAGGGCTTGTGACTACTGTATATAGGGCACTACTTTTGACCAGGCTTGTGACTACTGTATATAGGGTACTACTTTTGACCAGTGACTACTGTATATAGGGCACTACTTTTGACCAGGGCTTGTGACTACTGTATATAGGGTACTACTTTTGACCAGGGCTTGTGACTACTGTATATAGGGCACTACTTTTGACCAGGGCTCGTGACTACTGTATATAGGGCACTACTTTTGACCAGGGCTCGTGACTACTGTATATAGGGCACTACTTTTGACCAGAGCTTGTGACTACTGTATATAGGGCACTACTTTTGACCAGGGCTCGTGACTACTGTATATAGGGCACTACTTTTGACCAGGGCTTGTGACTACTGTATACTTTTGACCAGGGGTGACTACTGTATATAGGGCACTACTTTTGACCAGGGCTTGTGACTACTGTATATAGGGTACTACTTTTGACCAGGCTTGTGACTACTGTATATAGGGCACTACTTTTGACCAGGGCTTGTGACTACTGTATATAGGGCACTACTTTTGACCAGGGCTTGTGACTACTGTATATAGGGCACTACTTTTGACCAGAGCTTGTGACTACTGTATATAGGGCACTACTTTTGACCAGGGCTTGTGACTACTGTATATAGGGCACTACTTTTGACTCGTGACTATATAGGGGATAGGATGCCATCTGAGATGCAGCCATTGTATCTACTCAGAGATGCTCAGTGAAGGGATCAGATTGCCATGTGAGGCACCCAGGTGGGCCACGCGTCTACAGAGGTGCTTCTGACAGATAGCCTTTTGGTTTAAAGGTCAGATGCCGACATTCTAATGCTCTACCTGCCGCTGTTGTGACTCATTGCTGTCATAGGGTGAATCCGGCCCACAAGTCTTTGCGGTCCTCCTGTGCTTTGTGACTCATTGCTGTCATAGGGTGAATCCGGCCCACAAGTCTTTGCGGTCCTCCTGTGCTTTGCTTAAGTATCTCCAGCTTAAAGGGGAAATCAACACTGTTTACAAAATTTGATAATGTCATGGCTTATTAATGCTCGTTAGGTACCACTGCCATGTGTGTGCATGCGTGTTTGTGCGTGTGTGTTTCTTCAGTTAAACTGCCTGCCTGGTTTTACCTACCTACAGAAGGCAGCAGTGTAATTACTGGACAGTTTTCTCCCCCTCCAGTGTTTACAAGGCAGTGAATTGCAGCCCTGCAATAAAGGGCTTAGCTGAGCCCCTCCCTCTCCCGCTCTCTTCCTCTCTCTCTCGCTCTATACAGTTGTGTGTTTTGAATGTTGGCTTGGCCGGCTGCCAGTCGCCCTGCCTTCTCCTCTCACCCCCGTAGAACTGCAGCCTCTGAAGCCCAGCATGGACACACATGGCCTCCATCTTTGCTCTTACTGTACTGTATTGGAGGACAGTGTCATAAAACCTGGTTTCCCCTCCCTCCCCAATCCTAACCTTAACCAATAGTGGGGGAAATCCAAATCTGTCCCAAGATCGGTGTGTAGGTCGGCAGGTCCACACCCTCATGTCGTTGTTGACAGACAAAAACAGGTTGGCCTGAGATGACAAACCTCCTGACCGAGCAAACAGATGTTGCCGTGACCTTGTGTTCCCAGAAAGAGCAGGGAGGGAGTGCCATGTGCATCATACACACAGGCATGTGCTACACAAACATACGGACACAGATTTACTCTGGATTTGGGTTGGGATTGATTCACACTGCCTCTTGGCTCCATCACAATTGACCCGTTGTGGGATAGTGATAGCCTAGATCAAATCTCATTGGGTTTGGTTGAACAAGATTAAGTGTTGTTGAAGTTTTAAACTTTTTGACAGCGCCTCTATTACTGTTTAACCAAATTGTTTATGTAAAGACATTTCTGAAGCTTTGCTAATTACGCACATAAACAATAAAACCAGAGAAGGTGGGCCTATGTTTTAGTTGAAAAAATCAGGTTATGATTATGAATCCGACTGCGTTAGGACATTAAATCAGGATTTCAGTGTAGTTATACTTCAGTGTTTTCCTTCAAGAATCTCCCTTGGGGATAACTTATTAGATCAAATAGGACCATATTTAACCCTTAGACGGTGAACAGTGATGTATTTGTTTTAGAGCATTCAGCCTCGGCAGACAAACACAACTCTTCCCACTCCCTCTCTTCAGTTACTGCCCTGAACTGGTTAAACGTGTTGACTTGGTAACCAGTGTTTTATGTGTACATCCCTCATTCAGATGGCCGGTAATCAAGTGCTTCCAGAGACCACCCAATGGATTTTCAGCAAACCAAGCGATCCTAGGCATTATGTGACATGCTAGCTACACAGTATAGAATACATCATATGAGCAAAAGTGATAGTGGCTAATGATGAATGTCTTTGAGGTCCTCATGTTAAGGCTCTGTTTCACCATATTCTAGGGATTGATTGAATGACTCTTGTTTTTGTGGTTGTTGAAAGACATGTTGTTAATGCCTTGTATTGATGCACAGTGTTAAATGTCTGTGTTTTATTGATGTCTATGACCTGTCTTAATGCTTCTCTCTACTGGACCAGAGGCCCTGGTGTCCACCCAACTACTCACCACATGCATTCTTCTCTGACTAACACACTTCCACCCCTCAAGGACAGAGTTGTGGCCAGCTTACCGGTCTCTTTCTATATTGCTTTCTCTCTCCTCTTTTAGGTATTTCTTTTAGATATCTCTCCATATCTCTATCCTTTGCTCGCTCTCTCTTTTTAAGGTATCTTGCCTCATGAAATATAAATAGCATAATTGAACATTTTATTTCAGTCTCTCTCTCCCTCCTCTCTCTCCATCTTCCTTGCTCCCTCAGCATTATTGGCACTAACCCCTCCATGGCCCTGCTGGCCAATCCTAGCCTCCCGCTCCACTCCACAGTGTTACAGGGATATGCTCCCCTCTGTTGGCTCTGACTACTGTGTGCACCGCGTGTGTTAAGGTCACATCCGTCCCTCTCTGTTTTTTGGTACTCTCGGTAGGGTCAAAGGGTGAAGCGAGCTCTGCGATCTGTTCCAGTTCATCTGTGACTCCACTGTTTATAGTTAATCTTTTCAGTTGTTGTTGGAGTTTTCCACCACATTGAGACTCTGCTGAACTTGGTGTGAAGTCTGGGTTGTGCGTTTTTGATCCTTTCTGGGTCTTGATTCTCATGTCACCACTTAATGTTAACTGATGAAAGAAAACATAACATAAGTTTGTACACTGAACAAAAATATTTACGCTACATGTAAAGTGTTGTTTTCATGAGCTGAAATAAAAAAAATCCCAGAAATGTTCCATATGCACAAATTGGTTTACATCCCTATTAGTGACCATTTTTCCTTTTCCCTTCCAAGGTCATTACACATGTGAACCTTGTGCTGGGGATAATAAAAAGCCACTTTAAAATGTGCATTTTTGTCACAACACAATGCCACAGATGTCTCAAGTTTTAAGGGAGCGTGCAATTGACATGCTGACTGCAGGAATGTCCACCAGAGCTGTTGCTCTAGAATGAAATGTTAATTTCTCTACCATAAGCTGCCTCCAACTTCATTTTAGAGAATTTGGCAGTATGTCCAACTGTCCTCACAACCGCAGACCACTAGCCACGCCTGCCCAGGACCTCCACATCCGGCTTCCTCACCTGTGGGATCGTCTGAAGGGGTGGGGGGGGGTGTATTTCTGTCTGTAATAAAGCCCTTTTCTGGGGAGAAACTCGTTCTGATTGGCTGGGCCTGGCTCCCCATGGCTGCACCCCTGCCCAGTCATGTGAAATCCATATATTAGGGCCTAATGATTTTTTTAAAAATTTGACTGATCATTCAGTAAAATCTTTAATTGTTGCATTTTACATTTTTGTTCAGTATACTTATTTCCCGTCTCAAAGTCACTGTGAAGCTCAAGCTAGATTGGAGAGAAGATCTGGGAGTAGTTTGGGTCTGTCTTGTATTTGAAGTGCTTTTCAGTGATCGCCCCTGCCATCAAGTCAAATGTTATTGGTTGCATACGCATATTTTAGTAGATGTTAATGTGGGTGTAGGGAAATGGAGAAAGGCCAAGGTTGGCTATGAATCTGCTCTCTGTGTAGATTGTGTTGTAGTTTAGTCTGATTCATGTTATGCAGTATGGTAGATACTGGTATTGTGAGCAACAACCTGCTGTGACCCAGAAGCAATCGGCCACAAGTGGCTTCTGATCCACCAGTTGAGAAGCAGGTTCCTAGCAGACCTATGCCCTCCACATTAGTGCTGTAAGTACAGATCTAGGATCATCTTCCTGAATTCTAACCTTAACCATTAATTGGGGAAATACAAAACTGACCCAAGACCAGCACCTCGAGGCAACTTCACCTTACCCCAACAAAGTAGAACTAGCTACTTAGCAGTTAGCTTTGCGTCTGCTGACTGTCTGTTGGATGGCTGAATTTCAAGCCCACCGGACCTTGGTGTTTGTTGATATAGGCCTTGTTCTATTTTTGACCCTGAGGTTGTGTGCGTACATGTGTTGTGGTGGTAGTAGTGCCCATGCCATGTTACATTCTTCAAAGGCCAATGGGAAGTAGTTTCCTCTTTTAGATGTTTTCCTTGACCTAAGAAGTTCTCATCTACAGGCTGTAGATTTGTATTGAAACCAACTAGTGTCAGAATGTGTTTCAGTGGGCGACAGCAGATCTGGACTGTGGGCTGGTCTTTTCTTCCTAAATAATGGAAAATACATTTGGCATTTTGCTCATTAAGCAGATGCTCTTACACATATCAACACGGATGAGAAGGCAGCATTCGGTCTGTGAGTGTGTAGTTCTTGGGAGTGTATCGATCTGGTAGTATTTCAGGTCTGTGCCAATAAGGGTCTGGTAGTGTTGGTGGTTTCTGTTTTTGTCAGTTTGGATCGGTCACTGTGTTTTTGTATATTGAATTGATTTGTTAATGTGTCTCTGCTTGACTCTGTGGTCTTGTTGCTGAGATTCAGTCTGGGTCTAGGAGACAGATGCTCCAGTGCTGGTCCATCTCAGGGGAGAGAGTAGAGTGGGAAGTGTTTACAGCGCCGACCACATCTGCACTGCATTACCGCCTAGGCAGGTTGCCTGGAGACGGGCCACAAATCCCCTTAACCCTTTCAGCTCTGTCCGCGCCCCAGAGAGCAGATCAGAGCCCGCTGTCTATACACAGGCTTAGTGTCCCCGGCTGTCATCAAACAGACAATTACGAGAGGATGAAGTGCTGATCCAGAGTGTAGATGGCATGTGTTTCTCTGTGTGTTTTTCTTTGGAGGTTTTGTATCCATTAGTATTGTGGTCTGTATGTATACTACACGTACGTGTGTGTGCTCTTGTCTGTCTAGCATTGTGAAACCACTCCAGTGCGTCGAGATGCATTGCAGGCTGCTGGCTTGTCTAAAGCCTGCTTTCAGATCAGTGGGCTTAGAGACCAATGGGGTCAATGCTTTGGGATTGGCAGCGCGGGCCGGGCAAGCACGACAGATATGCAGCTAGGGGAACCGCACCGTTCACACACACAGTCCCTGGTTACGTCCCAAATGGCACCCTATTCCCTATGTAGTGCTCTGTCCTCTCTCTGACTAGCTGTCGGGACAACAGGTTTTATCATTATCTCCCCCTCCAGATTGTTATTTTAAGGTTGTGGTTCTCTCACATCTAAATATGGCTCCCTGACCTGTTAGATCTCTCTGGAGGAATTTATCAATTTGGTGCAAAATACCCTCTTTTCCTCTTCCTTCCTTTTGGTCTCTCCATCTCTTACTCTCCCTTTCTCCCTCCCCCTTTCTTTCTCTCGCTCGCTCCCTTCCCCCTCCTCTTCTCATGGCCTGTTATAGTGGGTGTTCAGTGTGTCTGGTGTGACCCCAGTGAAGAAGGGGTCAGGTTGTGTATTTGGAGCTGGTTTCTCAGTACACTACTCCCCAAGAGGGAGCCATGATCCCACCGGTGTCTGGGTAGAGGCGTTCCTTGGCTAGGGCCCTGCACCCTGGGTCTGGAGACTTGGGCCCTGAGCAAGAGGCACTGATGTGTCTCTATGGAGCCCAGCTGGACCAGGGTCAGTCTCCGGGGTCTCTGGCTCTCTCCCTGTCCCACGCCCTCCTCCACCCCCACCTACAGTGCCTTCAGAAAGTATTCAGACCATTTGTACAGCCTAATTTAAATTGGATTAGAATGATATTTTGTGTCACTGGCCTACACACAATACCACATAATCTGAAGGTTGAACAATGTTTAAAATTTTTACAAATTAATTAAAAGCTAAAGTGTCTTGAATTGGTAAGTATTCAACCCACTTTGTTATGGCAAGCATAAATACTTTCATGGGTAAAAATGTGCTTAACAAGACACGTAAGTTGCATGGACTCACTGTGTGCAATAATATTTTTTTAATGACTCCCTCATCTCAGTATCACACACAATTATCTGTAAGGTCCCTCAGCTGAGAAGTGAATTTCAAACACATTCAACCATAAAGACCAGGGAGGTTTTCCAATACTTCACAAAGAAGGGTACTTATTGGTAGATGGCTTTTAAAAAGCAGACATTGAATATCCCTTTTGAACATGGTGAAGTTATTAATTACACTCATTTGTCGGAGAGGAAGGAAACCACTCAGGGATTTCACCCTTTTTAATAGTTAGAGTTTTTAATGGTTGTGATAGGAGAAAACTGAGGATGGATCAACATTGTAGTTACTCCACAATACTAACCTAATTTGACAGAATAGAAGAAAGGAAGCCTGTACAGAATAAAAACTATTCCAATACATGCATCCTGTTTGCAATAAGGCACTAAAGTAAAAAAGTTGTATGTTTGGGGCAAATCCAACACAGTTTTGCTCTTCATATTTTCAAGCACTGTGGTGGCTGCATCATGTTATGCTTGTCATCGGCAAAGTTTAGGGAGTTTTTTTAAATGATAAAAATAAACTAAATGGAGCTAAGCATAGGCAAAATCCTAGAGGAAAACCTGGTTCAGTCTGCTTTCCAACAGACACTGGCTGATAATTTCCCCTTTCAGCAGGACAATAACCTAAAACATAAGGTCAAATCTACACTGGAGTTTACACAAATCTATACTTCTAAATAAAGACAGTGAATGTTCTTGAGTGGCCTGGTTACAGTTTTAACTTAAATTGGCTTGAAAATCTATGGCAAGACTTGAAAATGTCTGTCTAGCAAGGGGGTTGAAGACTTATCTAATCAAGATATATTACTGTTTTATATTTTATAAATATTTTACTAATGTTCTATTTTTTTCTTCCACTTTGACAAAGAGTATTCTGTGTAGATAGTTGACAAAAAATAACAATTAAATCCATTTTCATCCCACTTTCTAACACAACTTTTTCCACATTTTGTTAAGTGTGTGAATCCTTTCTGAAGGCACTGTACACACCACCCATCTTTCCATGGCCCTGCTCTCTTCCCAGCCTGGCCTGTTCTCCACAGGGATAGGCTCTTACACTGGGATAGACTAACTTAAAGGCTTTGAATGGGAGTGTATCCCCGGGGGAGATCAGTGTAACAAAAAGGCCCTCCTGGGGATGGGATTTAGACATTCCTGTGCTCTCTCTCTGTGTGTGTGATGCATTTCTGATTCTAGAGAACCTTTATCCTCTGCTTAGGTGGTCTGTTTAATTATTTACCACCACCCACCCATTAACAACAAGCCTCTATTTTGGTTAACGTATGTTAAGATCACTTCCTCTCTCTCACACCAGCTCAGTGTGCCCTCAATGGCACCCTATTCCCTAGGTGCACTGCTTTTGACCAGGGTCCATAGGGCTCTGGTCAAAAGTAGTGCCCTATGTAGGGAATAGGTTGCCATTTGGGGCGCAACATAAATCAATGAGCCCAGCCGTGCTGTAACTGTACAGTTGAATAGCTAAAAAAGACCGTTGACAACGAATGGCATCAGACGGCCAAAGCAGCGCACACCATCCTCTGAGCAATATTTTACTGCTTTGGCTGTGCAGCTGTGTGATTCGTGGCAGCTAATCCTCATATGTGTGATTCTGTGATTCTCCTCTGGCCTCTGTACAGCCTCTAATCGTCTAGCAGGCTGTATTGTTTTCACAAGTCTTTTAATTTACAGATTTGTAAATTATGGGAAAGAAGGATATTGTGTTTCTATTTATTCATCCTTTATTTAACGGGAGATGACACATTGAGACATCTCTTTTCCAAGTGAGCCCTGGAGAAGCAGCATACATATAGTTCCATATGAGACAACACAATGAATGGAAGTTAAAACAGTGCAAAGTGCATAAGAGAGCTTAAAATAACAGGTTTCAAAACATATGCAATATGTTGTCAGCCGCCCTCCAATCTGGGATTTAAAATCATCAATCAGAATAAAAAAGATCCAGTTTTAAATGATTTTGTAAAATGTTCCACAATGACGGGCCAGCAAAGCTAAAGCCCCTCCTACCAAACTCTGTTCTTATGTTGGGAATATTATATCAAATGCATTTCTGTGATCTCAGATGATCATCTTCATGATTCTGTAGGGTGAATATTAAGTATACTGGCAGCTGCCCTAAGATGGTCTTGGAGACAAACCAGTACCAGTGAGTCTGTCGACCATCCTGCTAACTGGGACGGATGGATGGAGAGAGAAAGACAGAAGACAGGGATGGTGAGGAATGGACCGAGACAAGGGAGAGATGAATACAGACATAAAGGGAGAGATGAATACAGACATAAAGGGAGAGATGAATACAGACATAAAGGGAGAGATGAATACAGACATAAAGGGAGAGATGAATACAGACATAAAGGGAGAGATGAATACAGACAAAAAGGAGAGATGAAAATAGACAAAAAGGGAGAGCTGAAAACAGACATAAAGGGAGAGCTGAAAACAGACATAAAGGGAGAGCTGAAAACAGACGGAAAGGGAGAGCTGAAAACAGACATAAAGGGAGAGCTGAAAACAGACATAAAGGGAGAGCTGAAAACAGACAAAAAGGGAGAGATGAAAACAGACAAAAAGGGAGAGATGAAAACAGACAAAGGGAGAGATGAATACAGATGGAAAGGGAGAGATGAATACAGACGGAAAGGGAGAGATGAATACAGACGGAAAGGGAGAGATGAATGGAGACGGAAAGGGAGAGATGAATGGAGACGGAAAAGGGAGTGATGAATGGAGACGGAAAGGGAGAGATGAATGGAGACGGAAAGGGAGAGATGAATGGAGACGGAAAGGGAGAGATGAATGGAGACGGAAAGGGAGAGATGAATGGAGACGGAAAGGGAGAGATGAATGGAGACGGAAAGGGAGAGATGAATGGAGACTAGAGGTCGACCTATTAATCAGAATGGCCGATTTAATTAGGGACGATTTCAAGTTTTCATAGCCATCTGTATTTTTGGGCGCTGATTTGACGATTATTTTTTATTTATTTTTATACCTTTTTATTTAACCTTTATTTAACTAGGCAAGTCAATTAAGAACACATTCTTATTTTCAATGACGGCCTAGGAACGGTGGGTTAACTGCCTTGTTCAGAAGCAGAAAGACAGATTTTCACCTTGTCAGCTCGGGGATCCAATCTTGCAACCTTACAGTTAACTAGTCCAACGCGATAACGACCTGCCCTCCACAAGTAGACTGCCTGTTACGCGAATGCAGTAAGCCATGGTAAGTTGCTAGCTAGCATTAAACGTATCTAATAAAAAACAATCAATCAAAATCACTAGTTAACTACACATGGTTGATGATATTAGTAGATATTATCTAGCGTGTCCTGCGTTGCATATAATCTGACTGAGCATAGAAGCATACAAGTATCTGACTGAGCGGTGGTAGGCAGAAGCAGGTGCGTAAACATTCATTCAAACAGCATTTTCGTGCGTTTTGCCAGCAGCTCTTCGTTGTGCCTCAAGCATTGCACTGTTTATGACTTCAAACCTATCAATTCCCGAGATGAGGCTGGTGTAACCGAAGTGAAATGGCTAACTAAAGGGATGGAAGCTATACTGTTACACTGGCAATACTAAAGTGCCTATAAGAACATCCAATAGTCAACGAATAATGAAATACAAATGGTATAGGGGGAAATAGTTCTATAATAACTACAACCTAAAACTTCTTACCTGGGAATATTGAAGACTCATGTTTAAAAGGAACCACCAGCTTTCATATGTTCTCATGTTCTGAGCAAGGAACTGAAACGTTAGCTTTTTTACATAGCACATATTGCACTTTTACTTTCTTCTCCAACACTTTGTTTTTGCATTATTTAAACCAAATTGAACATGTTTCATTATTTACTTGAGGCTAAATTGATTTTATTGATGTATTATATTAAGTTAAAATAAGTGTTCATTCCAGTATTGTTGTAATTGTCATTATTACAAATAAATGTTTAAAAAATTGTCCAATTAATCGTTATCGGCTTTTTTGGTCCTCCAATAATCGGTATTGGCGTTGAAAAATCATAATTGGTCAACCTCTAATAGAGACAAAGGGAGAGATTGATAGAGACAAAGGGAGAGATTGAAAGGGAGAGATTGATAGAGACAAAGGGAGAGATGGATAGAGACAGAGAGAAAGGGAATGAGAGAAGGGCAGGGGAAGGCATGTGTGGCTATTCCAACTCCATATGGCCCATGCTGCTAAGCCCCAATACAGTACAGGGGGAGGAGGGACACACAGCTTTACATGGAAATGTGTAATAAAGCCGCTGTCATCTGGGGAAAGCAGCTCATGAGACGTGTGTGTGTGTGTGTGTGTACTGTCATAGCATTGCAGAACACCCAGCTGCAGTGTACCTACTGAAAGTGCAGGGTGGGTGGAGTATTTGGTATATATCCCACTGGCTCCAAAGTCCGTCTTCCTGGAGTGTGTACTTTGCTGGGTGAGTCTAAATACAGCACCCCCAGTGTGTCTAGGAGCTTAGTGATATGACAGGTTGGTGTGGACCGTTTTTATTAGCCTCCCCCCACACTTTTTAATAGAAGGGAGGTGACGATGCAGTGCAAAGCGCCCCTCAGGAGAGAAGCAGAGATCGCCCCCTGTAGGCAGATGGGAGAACTGCTGGCCTTGGCAACTATGGATCCCATCTAAGAAGATCATATTTGGACTGGGAAGTTGGCTGTCCCCCTTACTCTGGCCCTGAATCCCAAATCAAATCCCTACCCACGGCCCTGAGGCAGTGTACTTACGTAGATTTGAGAGGATTGCATAGGTGTAAACAATATGCCGACCATTCCCCTGGTCTATCAGAGGGCGAAATGGATCTCCGACACACGGGTCATTCCACTGCAACAGAGTGACACTGAGACTCAGATCTTTCACGTTACAATGTATGTCAAACAAAAATGATGATTGCAAAGTTTAAACCATACAACTCTATGCACAAGGACTATTAACATTTTCTGCAGAACATTTTACAAAAACACATTTACTTGAAAGTGCAGATGCAATGTTTGGTCAGAAAATTCAGTTTTGTGTAGTCATTCTGTTACCAAACTTTGCATCTGCGCTGTTCTTCAAGTAAATGTTTTGTAAAATCTTCAGTGGAAATTGTTAAAATAGTCCTTGTGCATCGAGTTGTATGGTTTGTTTAACTTCTCAATCATTGCTTTTTGTTTGAAATACATTTCTAAGATGACACAATTAAAAAATCAGTGACACTGTGGAATTGCCCACAACCACCATATTTCTTACATTTCCAATCCTCTCAGATCTACACAAGTGACTGGGGGGTAGGGGCTAGGGGTTGATTTGGGATTCACAGAGGCCACTTCCAGTGAGCTTATCATTGTATTACACACTTTATCAGATAGTAGCAATCATGAGTGTCACAGGATGAGCGTGTCATCGCTAAATTCAGTAATCTAAATGTAGTCATGGTTGAAAATCACTGGGTTTCTCCTGCAGAGTCTCTATTCTCCTTCAGCTGGTGTCTTCCACTGTCACAGCAGCTGTTCGCTAGTCATCTACAATGAGGCCTTCAGAATTCTGTTTCCTCAGATGGGGGTTATTTACAGAGAGATTTACAGAGATGGAGATTTTGCGTTGGTTTTTAACTTGATTCTTTGCTAATTTTCACAGATACTTGTGTTTGTCTCTGCCATGTGGAAAAGTGTGGATGTAGCCTAAGGGTTGTAAGGAATAGTGATAAAATTAATTTGTCAAATTAACTCCCAGTTCAATCCCAGTCGTCCAACATGTGGATTCAGTTGAAAAGGGTTAACACCGGGCTCTCCACAATCTCATAGGGGTCTGTTTACACCCACACACCTGGCACGGTCTGGTAAACTATTGCAAATTAAACCAGAACACTATGCACACATTGAGTGTCTAGATCAATGCACTTGTTTTGTCAGATACAACTAGTATCCTAAAGCAAGTGTAATAACAGCACACTGAACAGATTTGAGTTGTGAACATGTTTTACTGGACAGCACAACCAAATGGGCTCTAAACAAGAAATCAACTTTAGAATTGCATAATAATTGTGTTATAACATAAGTGGAATGAGGAACAGTCACTATTCCTCTTGTGTACAGTAGTTAAACTCTCAGCTCATTGCTATGGAAATAAAATCCAATTACCAAAGTATTTTTTAACAACATGCTAATAAAATGTTGCTCAAAGTAATTGTAGCTTGATTACACAGGCACAAGAACAATGTCATGTTAAGTGTTACTGAGAATGCTAAAAGTAACAAAATATGGCTTAAAAAAAGGAAACTTAACATCCCAAAACAGCCTTCTTGAATCAACTACAGCCAAGCAAGGTAGGATGAAAACCATGTTAGTTTGTATTCTACTTAAACGATCCCTTTAAAGATAGTATAATGTGTGTTTGAAACAAGAACATTCACCCTCCGATGGACAAAAGCTTCAAAGTTGTTTCTGCTCAGCATTCAACATGCTGTTTGTAAATGGCTTTTGAATTACTCTGCAGTGTTTTCAGGTATTATAAAAATGTATTCCATCTTTCGACCTTTTCAGTGGCATGTTTAAAGACTTGTATAGTAGTTGAGCTATATACTGTACTTATCTGTACAAAATATCATTGGTTTGACTTGATTATATACACCTGGGGAAATGGACATTTACAGAATGTTCAGATAGAAATGTATTGTCTAGATCAAATATGACTGGAATTGTTAGTTAGATTACTTGTTGGTTATTACTGCATTGTCGGAACTGGAAGCACAAGCATTTCGCTACACTCGCATTAACATCTGCTAACCATGTGTATGTGACAAATAACATTTGATTTGATTTGATTGGAATAGTATAGGAAATGGTGTACTCTCTTCATTATATCTTCAACATGCAGTTCCAGATACAGCTTTGTCATTAGTTGAAGGCAGCCAATCCAATCATTTCGGAAAAGTCGTCACTTCCTGAGATTTGTATTCAAATTTGTTTTACATTTAGTTGCTTTCTCAGATGTGAATACCAATCATTTACAAAAGTAGTTACGGGACTTTCTGAGATCTGTAAAAAAAATAAATGAAAAATACTTTTTGGGAATCTGTATTCAAATAGGTGTAGTCAGTTCCTCCTGAAAAATATTTACTTTCCACAAAGCATAGTTGAATGTCTGATGGACATTATTTGTTTTTTAGGTTTTTTACTTACTCCATATGGTTGGACAGTATTGTAGACTGGTTTCCGGACCTGTAGTCAGTCCACTTTAATAGACATGTTTCCAGACCTGTAGTCAGTCCACTTTAGTAGATCTGTTTCCAGACCTGTAGTCAGTCCACTTTAATAGACCTGTTTCCAGACCTGTAGTCAGTCCACTTTAGTCAACCTGTTTCCAGACCTGTAGTCAGTCCACTTTAGTAGACCTGTTTCCAGACCTGTAGTCAGTCCACTTTAGTAGATCTGTATCCAGACCTGTAGTCAGTCCACTTTAATAGACCTGTTTCCAGACCTGTAGTCAGTCCACTTTAGTCAACCTGTTTCCAGACCTGTAGTCAGTCCACTTTAGTAGACCTGTTTCCAGACCTGTAGTCAGTCCACTTTAGTAGACCTGTTTCCAGACCTGTAGTCAGTCCACTTTAGTAGACCTGTTTCCAGACCTGTAGTCAGTCCACTTTAGTAGACCTGTTTCCAGACCTGTAGTCAGTCCACTTTAGTAGATCTGTTTCCAGACCTGTAGTCAGTCCACTTTAGTAGACCTGTTTCCAGACCTGTAGTCAGTCCTTTAGTAGACCTGTTTTTAGTCAGACCTGTTTCCAGACCTGTAGTCAGTCCACTTTAGTAGACCTGTTTCCAGACCTGTAGTCAGTCCACTTTAGTAGACCTGTTTCCAGACCTGTAGTCAGTCCACTTTAGTAGACCTGTTTCCAGACCTGTAGTCAGTCCACTTTAGTAGACCTGTTTCCAGACCTGTAGTCAGTCCACTTTAGTAGATCTGTTTCCAGACCTGTAGTCAGTCCACTTTAGTTGACCTGTTTCCAGACCTGTAGTCAGCCCACTTTAGTAGACCTGTTTCCAGACCTGTAGTCAGTCCACTTTAGTAGATCTGTTTCCAGACCTGTAGTCAGTCCACTTTAGTTGACCTGTTTCCAGACCTGTAGTCAGTCCACTTTAGTAGACCTGTTTCCAGACCTGTAGTCAGTCCACTTTAGTTGACCTGTTTCCAGACCTGTAGTCAGTCCACTTTAGTAGACCTGTTTCCAGACCTGTTTCACAGACCTGTTTCCAGACCTGTAGTCAGTCCTTTAGTTGACTGTTTCCAGACCTGTAGTCAGACTTTAGTAGATCTGTTTCCAGACCTGTAGTCAGTCCACTTTAATAGACATGTTTCCAGACCTGTAGTCAGTCCACTTTAGTAGACATGTTTCCAGACCTGTAGTCAGTCCACTTTAATAGACCTGTTTCCAGACCTGTAGTCAGTCCACTTTAGTAGATCTGTATCCAGACCTGTAGTCAGTCCACTTTAGTAGATCTGTTTCCAGACCTGTAGTCAGTCCACTTTAGTAGACCTGTTTCCAGACCTGTAGTCAGTCCACTTTAGTAGATCTGTTTCCAGACCTGTAGTCAGTCCACTTTAGTAGATCTGTATCCAGCCCCCTCATCCAGATTTCCCTCCTCACCTTAGAATTTCCAACCTATTCTCTCTCTCTCTTTCCCCCCACTCTCTCAGTTCCAGACCTTTTCTGAGCTCAAGTAAACTACGAAACGAGCGTGATGTTTCTCTCTCTTTTCCTCTCCCAAGGGAGCAGCAGCCGTGGGCCGAGGAGAAACGACCAGGATTTAGATTAATATCACAGCTCAACAGGTGACCTTTGAACTCTTCAGCCTCCTCTCTTGCTTTCTCTCTCACACGGACCAACCACTCTGCCGGACTGCTCTGTCTCTCCTCTCTCTGTTGTAGACTGCCCAATCCTTCCTCTCATTCTCACTTACTCTCTCACCACCCTCCCGCTCTCTTGCTCTCTCTCCTCTCTATTACAATATCTCATGCTCTCTCATGCCCTCTCTTGCTCTATCTTTTGTATGCCCTCTTCCTCTCCTCAATCACCCTCTTGTTTAACTCTTTTTAAATTTTTTTTAGATATCTGTTCATCTGTCTCTCTAGCAAAGCTTTGAGACACGGAGTTGGAGCACAAGACAGACTACTGTGTCTGTTCGCTTTCACTCCCTCCCTCTACCTCTCTGTCCTTCTACCTCGCTATACTAGGAACACTAATCAGTCTTTTTCTTCTGTCATTGTCACTAACCCAGCTGTAGGACCGTGTGACTGGGTGGGTAAGGCTGTCGCCACCTACCCTGTCGCTGCTGCTGCCACCCATCGCTACCTAACACTGTGCCTCCTGACTCACAGTGGATTTATTCACTACTATTTAGTTTATTTACATTCATCGTTTGGTCTTTCTTTGGACCATCTGTCTGTTTCCTGATGTGATGCTGGTGTTACGATGCTAATTGCAAATGTTACAATGTTTATTTGCATATAAATTACATGTTGTTTAATCACCAATGTTATGTCAATTGTTATTGATGATATGCTATTAATGAATGAATTGACTCTCTGTTAGGAACCATACTGAGCTCTAGGGTGTGTTCAGTGGGAGGAAAAAGTTCAGAAACGGGGAGCTACAATCTACCTGTACTTGTCCAATAAGAATCACTTGTTCTTGTTTTCCATTGCAGAGCACTTTGCTACGGTGTGCCCTAATGAACATGGTACGGTCTCAGCAAGTTTAGGGACTGCACAGAGAGACATTATAACCACTGTGAAAGAGGGTGTCCATCTTGAGAAGGAGAGTGTGAGAGATGCATCCTCAAGGGGAAGAGAGATTGGAGGATGGGAAGAAAGAAAGAGGGAGGGAGAGATTTGTCCTCAGAGGGATAGTGAAGCATGAACACAGCTACTGGAGCTTAATGAAGAGCACTTGAGAAAGCCCTTAGCTGGAGCCAGTGAAAGAGGTGTGTGTGTGTGTGTGTGTGCATGCGTCTGAGAGGGGGGGGGGTGTACGTTTGAGAATGTGTGTGTCAAAGTATAAGTGTGTAGGCAGAGCAGACTTTGGACCCACCACTGAATGACTCTCTGACCTTGCCGTGAGGCGTCCTCATCCTCTGCCCACCACTGAATGACTCTCTGACCTAGCCGCGAGGCGTCCTCATCCTCTGCCCACCACTGAATGACTCTCTGACCTAGCCGCGAGGCGTCCTCATCCTCTGCCCACCACTGAATGACTCTCTGACCTAGCCGTGAGGCGTCCTCATCCTCTGTCCACCACTGAATGACTCTGACCAAGCCGTGAGGCGTCCTCATCCTCTGTCCACCACTGAATGGCTCTCTGACCTAGCCGTGAGGCGTCCTCATCCTCTGTCCACCACTGAATGACTCTCTGACCTAGCCGTGAGGCGTCCTCATCCTCTGTCCACCACTGAATGACTCTCTGACCTAGCTGTGAGGCGTCCTCATCCTCTGCCCACCACTGAATGACTCTCTGACCTAGCCGTGAGGCGTCCTCATCCTCTGCCCACCACTGAATGACTCTCTGACCTAGCCGCGAGGCGTCCTCATCCTCTGCCCACCACTGAATGACTCTCTGACCTAGCCGTGAGGCGTCCTCATCCTCTGCCCACCACTGAATGACTCTCTGACCTAGCCGTGAGGCGTCCTCATCCTCTGCCCACCACTGAATGACTCTCTGACCTAGCCGCGAGGCGTCCTCATCCTCTGTCCACCACTGGCTCAGAATATTAACACCCTGCATCCCGAGTGTCTCAGTGGTCTAAGGTACTGCATCACAGTGCTAGCTGTGCCACTAGAGATTCTGGGTTAAAACCCAGGCTCTGTCGCGACCGGGAGACCCATGGGGCGGCGCACAATTGGCCCAGCGTCTTCCAGGTTAGGGGAGGGTTTGGCCGGCAGGGTTGTCCTTGTCCCATCTTGCACTAGCGACTCCTGTGGCGGGCCAGGCAAAGTGTGCTCTGACACGGTCACCAGGTGTACGGTGTTTCCTCTGACACATTGGTGCGGCTGGCTTCTGAGTTAAGTGGGCATTGTGTCAAGAAGCAGTGCGGTTTGGTTGGGTTGTGTTTCGGGGGACACATGGCTCTCGACCTTCACCTCTCTCGTGTCCATATTGGTGGGACAAAACGATGTAACTACAAATTGGATACCACGACATTGGGGAGAAAATTAACACTCTTCTCCATCCCCTCCTCTCTCTCTCCTCCTCCTCCCTCTCTCCTCCTCCATCCCCTCCTCTCTCTCTCCTCCATCCCCTCCTCTCTCTCTCTCCTCCTCCACAGAACCAACTCGGACTCGGCTCTTCATACGAGTGCCATGAACCCCCAGGACCCCTTTGGCATGAACCAACAGATGGGCAGAGGGCCCCCCCAGCGCAACGGTGAGAACACACACACACAGCATCTGCACACATACAGCTATCTGCACACACACGCATGCATACACATCGCATCTACACACACACTTTGCATCTGCACATGCGCAAACAAACACCCTATTCCCTACACAGTGCACTTCTTCTGAACAGAGCCCAAAGAGATTGGCTATTTAACACTAAATAAGGGAATTGTTTTCACCCCACAGTTAGCCACGATGATTAGCTAGACTGGTAAAATGGTTTACAGTTACCAATGGCTTCTACACTATTCTACTAGTGCTGCCGTGTCGATACCATGTCTCCAGTTTACCTTTTATCATCGTGACGCTTATCCACTTTCTATGCGCATTGTGCAAGTTATGGAATGTATCAGATATGTGGAACTGGTTGGAGGTTCTTGAGGAGAGGTTGCGCAATAACATTAATTGTAATCAATGTGAACAGATGGTGTAGGCAGGAAATAATTTAAAATCTTTCTACAACATCTAAGGTTTATAAAAAAAAATTGAGACCTTACAGACATTGTAGAAAGATATGAAATGATTTCCTGTCTACACTGTCAGTGTGCCTTATTAAAATATCTAAGTGGTGAGAGAAGAGTTTGTCTGGTTGGTTGGAACAGTCCTGGGCCTGTAGAGACTCCTCTCTTTCACTCCTGTCTTCCTTTCCTCCATTCCTCTTTCCTCTGTGTCTGGATCTTTAGTTTTTCCCCTTTACCTTCACATCGCTACTTATTCTATCTCATCCTCTCTTCTTTCTCTTTACCCACCCTCACTTTCCTATGTCTCTTTTCTTTCCATTCTCTCTCTCTCCTTATGTTGTCTTTCTATCATATCTCCCCTCTCTATCCCTCCATCTCTCCCTCCATTCCTCTCTCCCTCCATTCCTCTTTCCTCTCTCTTTTCTTTCCATTCTCTCTCTCCTTCTGTTGTCTTTCTATCATCTCTCCCCTCTATCCCTCCATCTCTCCCTCCATTCCTCTCTCGTCTGTGTGTGTATTTAAAATGTTCTCCCTTCCATCCATTCCTCCCCTTACCCCTCTCTGTTAAGAGTGACAGACAGTGGAATGTGTTGTGTTAATGCATTATCAGTGAGTGATGTCTTAATGTTGGAGAGAGAGACTTGGATAGGCTCCTAGAATGGATTACCACTCTATTTGTTTAGCCAACAAGTTTAAACAGGATATTGGCAGGTGAGTCCAGCTGTGTATTGACAGGGGTGGTGTTTTATATTGAAAGGCAAGTATTTTTTTAACTTCAAAAGAGTGATCAGGGATGTGCAACTGTAGTTTTCCTTCACGGAAAATACATCAGTGCTACACATTCAGCAGAAAATAGCTTCATTTTCATCAGATGACAACAGACGTGCAACACTTTTTGGCTGGCAGCGACATGAGTAAATTAACTTACAATATTTTTTATTTTTTAACTATGCATGGCCATGTTATTCATGTTTATCATAGAAATGTTTTGCTTAAAGTTAACCTTTACTTTTCCTGGAGAAAAGTAGGCTGGCTATACCAAGAGAAGTACCGGAGAACAGTAGCTACACATCAGTCAGAGCGCTGCCTGCTGATAGAATGATGGAGAACAGTAGCTACACATCAGTCAGAGCGCTGTCTGCTGATAGAATGATGGAGAACAGTAGCTACACATCAGTCAGAGCGCTGTCTGCTGATAGAATGATGGAGAACAGTAGCTACACATCAGTCAAAGCGCTGTCTGCTGATAGAATGATGGAGAACAGTAGCTCCACATCAGTCAGAGCGCTGTCTGCTGATAGAATGATGGAGAACAGTAGCTCCACATCAGTCAGAGCGCTGTCTGCTGATAGAATGATGGAGAACAGTAGCTACACATCAGTCAAAGCGCTGTCTGCTGATAGAATGATGGAGAACAGTAGCTCCACATCAGTCAGAGCGCTGTCTGCTGATAGAATGATGGAGAACAGTAGCTACACATCAGTCAGAGCGCTGTCTGCTGATAGAATGATGGAGAACAGTAGCTCCACATCAGTAGCTGCCTGCTGATCAGAATGATGGAGAACAGTAGCAGTCAGCGCTGTCTGCTGATAGAATGATGGAGAACAGTAGCTACACATCAGTCAGAGCGCTGTCTGCTGATAGAATGATGGAGAACAGTAGCTCCACATCAGTCAGAGCGCTGTCTGCTGATAGAATGATGGAGAACAGTAGCTCCACATCAGTCAGAGCGCTGTCTGCTGATAGAATGATGGAGAACAGTAGCTACACATCAGTGCGCTGTCTGCTGATAGAATGATGGAGAACAGTAGCTACACATCAGTCAGAGCGCTGTCTGCTGATAGAATGATGGAGAACAGTAGCTCCACATCAGTCAGAGCGCTGTCTGCTGATAGAATGATGGAGAACACATCAGTCAGAGCGCTGTCTGCTGATAGAATGATGGAGAACAGTAGCTACACATCAGTCAGAGCGCTGTCTGCTGATAGAATGATGGAGAAATGCTACACATCAGGAGAAGAATGAGTAGCTCCACATCAGTCAGCGCTGTCTGCTGATAGAATGATGGAGAACAGTAGCTACACATCAGTGCGCTGCTGCTGATAGAATGATGGAGAACAGTAGCTACACATCAGTCAGAGCGCTGTCTGCTGATAGAATGATGGAGAACAGTAGCTACACATCAGTCAGAGCGCTGTCTGCTGATAGAATGATGGAGGAGAAGCGCTGTCTGCTGATAGAATGATGGAGAACAGTAGCTACACATCAGTCAGAGCGCTGTCTGCTGATAGAATGATGGAGAACAGTAGCTACACATCAGTCAGAGCGCTGTCTGCTGATAGAATGATGGAGAACAGTAGCTACACATCAGTCAGAGCGCTGTCTGCTGATAGAATGATGGAGAACAGTAGCTACACATCAGTCAGAGCGCTGTCTGCTGATAGAATGATGGAGAACAGTAGCTCCACATCAGTCAGAGCGCTGTCTGCTGATAGAATGATGGAGAACAGTAGCTACACATCAGTCAGAGCGCTGTCTGCTGATAGAATGATGGAGAACAGTAGCTACACATCAGTCAGAGTGCTGTCTGCTGATAGAATGATGGAGAACAGTAGCTACACATCAGTCAGAGCGCTGTCTGCTGATAGAATGATGGAAAACAGTAGCTACACATCAGTCAGAGCGCTGTCTGCTGATAGAATGATGGAGAACAGTAGCTCCACATCAGAGTGCTGTCTGCTGATAGAATGCCCGTTCGTGAATTCTCATCCGAGTGGAGAAGAGCAACTGAAGCACAAAATTTGTCTGATGCCGAGCAGAAATTACAAGAAACATTTTAGATCTGGCAGCAAGATTTCTTATGCAAATTATCATTTTTTTCCTTTGTGAAAAACGCTGCATTCTGCATTAACTTAAAAGTTAAACTTAGGGGGTCGCTCTATCTAAGCAAAATGGCTTAATTAATAAGGTCACTGGACATCATATAGTGTTTGCTTTCTGCTGTGTTTGAGAAGGTAAAGCCCTTTGGATGAGTTACAGCTGCCAGTGCTTGATTTCCTTGCGTTTTTTTGTCCTCTCTGTTCTTGGCCTGTATGCTCCTCACCCCTTTTCTCAGAACAGAGCAGGTAGGCCCATTGCCCTAGCGACTCCAGACTCCACACAGACACAGCGTGTACACATGCTGCTCCAGAGCGAGTACTGCTCTTCCTTCAGACAAGCATGATGTCAAAACGTTGCTCATTTGCACAATGTATCGTTCACCTTTACTTGTAAATGTCCAAACTCACCAAAAATGACATGACATTCGGTAGCTCCTACCTATTTATGTTTAACTTTATGAGCTGGATTGCCTGTCTTTGCAATTTGTTTTTTTTCCGTTTGCTCATTAGCATATTTAGCAAGCAGCTTCTGTGGAAATTTGCTATTAAGTGTGCTAATTTTGTTAGCATTCTGGTGATACATGCCCATTTTTTTGGGGAGCCCCCTCGTGTTCTAAACCGGTAATATTGTAACTCCAGGGATTAGAGTAGGCCGGTAGGACTCCATGAAAATCTGGATACCGCCCAACCCTAGTCCAAATATGTATGACATGTTGAAATGAGGGGACTAGATGCATATTAAGTGCTTTTTATTTCCAAACAGTAAAACAGATATGTATGAAAATACCCTCAAATAAAAGGTGACATTCTGTACTGTCGTCTCATAAAACATTTGATCTCAAATCCAAAATACTGGAGTATGGAGACAAATTAAAAGTTGTAGCTTTGTTGCCCAAATAAATAAGGAGGAGGAGTGTATGGGACACCATTTGTTGTGAAGGGATATCATGACTGTGTGTGTGCGTGTGCGTGTGTGTGTGTGTGTGTGAAGATGCATAGGCCTACGTTTGTGTGTCCATGCCATGTGAAGACACAGCAGAGAGCGTAGGACAGATGGAGTGTAACTGACTACAGAGCGAGTAGAGACATGCCTTTCTGTAGTACTAGAGCAGTGTTTGTCTAATACCGGAGTTGGTTGAGATACACTTCTGGGTTGCAGGCAGTCATAGCCATATGTCGCTAGTATTCCCATGGGGTTGAGGCTTAAGAATGGGCTGCGGCTTTAAAAAAATAAATCATTTAAAAACGTATTTCGATGACCTAGAAGATCACGACTAAACCCCAAAAGCCTTTAGGAGGGAGGGTCACTGCACTAAATGCACTGACTCTAAGTCGCTCTGGATAACAGCGCCTGACAAAAAATAGTGTGGTAAATGGTAAAATGCAAATACTTGGGAACTACTGGTGCAAACCGTAGCGGCTCACTGCTGCCCCTGCAGGTGAGTGAAGGGTGGTACGTTGCAGCGTACAGTGTCCTATCAGGCCCAGAGGGCTACAGGAGGGTTACAGTGAGACTCTGAGAGGTGGTAAGCAAGTGTCTGATTACCAATCCCAACATCCATCCCGGCAGGCAGACAGACGTGAGTCAGGGCTATGCATGGGAACGTTCAGTAGTTGCGTTCATTCGGCACCAAACATGGACTGAAATAAGGAAAGACTAACTGGGTTTTGTAAGAAACACTCAATATTTTCTTGTTGCAAACATTTTGCTATGTTGTGCCCTAATGAACACAACCCACGACAAGGGCACAACTCCAGTCTGCAGTGGATGCAGAGGGTATGCTGCTTTAAATCACTGATTGGTTTAGACCTGGGAACACGTATTTGTGAACTAGCCATCCAATCAGAAGGGGAAAAACCTGGACTATGGGCTTAAAGGACGGGAGTTGTGCACCTTAGAACTGATCCCAAACCAACATCTCATTGTCTTCTTCTGGTATATTTAATTATGTTGTGCTATCAGTACAAGCCTTGAGCTCAAATCCTTACTACAGTGATCCTGTCCCACAGTAAGAGTGGGGACGGCAGACAGACATTTTTTGTCCCAGTGGTCTCGTTTCACTCCGTGGCATCTCTCCAAGAGGTCTCTGTGACTGGTCACATTTGAGAGGAAATTAAGGCGACGTTGGACTCCCGCCCATTGTCTTCTCTCCATGCCGGTTGGCTGAGTGGAGAGCTGGGCATAAAGTCGTGGACCGTTCGAATAGAAATATGCCATGTAGAACAAACATGCCTCTGATGTGAACAAGGAATCACGTTAACTGCTCTATTCATGACATTGCTATCTGAAACGGTCCACAACGTTTGTCTACTGAACGTGGTCCAGGTTCTTGAGAAAGGGGAAGAGGGAGACAAAAGGACAGAAGAAGAGGGAAAGAATGGGGGAGGACGATGGGAGGAAAAGAGGAAGAGAGAATGCAGGAAAGTAAAGAGAACAAGAAGGCAGAGGGAAAGAGACAGTTATTAGTGGCTTTGAGAGAGAATATGGCAGAAGGGTTAGAAGAGGGAGAGGCAGAGTGAACTAGGAAAAAAAGAGAAGTTAACAGAAAGAGGGGAGGATTGGACGCCTGGCAGCCAGCCTGCAGTCTGTGAGGAGAGCGGGAGAAAGTGAGAGAGTGAGTGAGAGTGAGTGAGGAAAAAGAGAGGTTCTGTTCTCAGTGGGAACTGATCTTTGTGGCGAGGGAAAAACAATGGTCCTCTCTTTATTCTCACTGGGACTGTGGTCACTTAGCCAATAATTCTTTTTTTACCCTCTTTCTTCCGCTCTCTCCCGCCATCCCCCTCCCTCTCCCGCCATCCCCCTCCCTCTCCCGCCATCCCCCTCCCTCTCCCGCCATCCCCCTCCCTCTCCCGCCATCCCCCTCCCTCTCCCGCCATCCCCCTCTTTCCCAGGACTAAGATCACAACACACATTCTAGGGGTTCACCTTTTCTAACTTAAATCAGCAGGTTGTTACCGTACTACAGTACATAGTACTCTATATACTTTATTTATTTGACCCCAGTGAGTCTATAGCTTTTTAGAAAAGACAACCGGAATTGATGTTGGACACAGGAGGCTGCTGAAGGGAAAACGGCTCATAGTAATGGTCAGAATGGAGCAAATGGAATGGCACCAAACACCTGGAAACCATGTGTTGGATGTATTTAATACCATTCCACTGATTCCGCTCCAGTCATTGCCACAAGCCCGTCCTCCACAATTAAGGTGCCACCAACCTCCTGAAATGTTGGACAATAATAAGAAGACTGTATAATGTGATTCTTTGTCCTGAATGGCACCATATTCCCTACATAGTGCACTCGTTTTAATCTAAGCCTTATGGGCTTTGATCAAAGGTAGTGCACTACATAGGGGATAGGGTGCCATTGGGGAGTCGTATTATATAACATGATTCCAATGTTAAACCCAGCTACTGTGTTTTAAGAAGTGGTAATATATTCATGTTGAAGGTAAATTGCCTGCTGCTAATGTCCAAAGGGTTGATTATTTTGTCAGTGACGTGAACACAGTGGGCCGGATCTGAGCAGCTGGTGAAAGTATGTGATTGTCTAATGTTCCTCTACTTTCTTCACCCCTTCCCTCTCTCCCCCTCCTTTCTCTTGCTCTCTCTCTCCTCTCCTTTATCTGATCTCTCTCCCTCTCTCTCGCCTGCGGGGGCCGGAGTGCAGCCAGTGTGAACGAGGCGGAGGTGGACGGCTCTGGAGATGGTGAGTTGAACCTCCTCCCCCCTCTTCCTCATCCCTGATTCCATCTCTCCCAACACAAGTGTAGAAGAGGCTTCTGCTGCCCCCTAGCTCCCACACCCCTAGATCTCTGGCCATAATGTGTGTGTGACGGTGCTTGCCACTGGATGTGTTGCTGCCTGGTATATGTACAGATGTGTCAGCGTACAAGACGTGCTTCATTCACAGCATCGTTGACCTTTACTACCCAATACCTGAATGGACAAACACACTGCCTAGGCATCCTGCATGCAGATCCCCTGAGTCATTGTGTGTCTCAAAATGCATGGTATCGTGCTCCGTGCACGGGAGGGTCGGAGTATGCGTCCAAATCAAAGTAGGCGAAATGGCGCATGGAGGGCACTTCTCAAATGCATACTCTATTTGTACATATTTTGAAGTATGCATCGATGCAAGCTTCAAAGAAAAATGATGCAACCACGTAAAAAATGATGCAACATTTCTTGAAATGAATGTTGGCCATTATTTGAGCTGAAGCGAGAGAAAATACACTCCGACTTCAGAATTAAATGTTGCCTATTCACATCTCATATGTTGCCTGACGACAATATTTAACTTTGATATGTTAAAAAATACATGCTGTGTTAATTCTGGCATGTTTACCTGCCTAAGTACCGTAGCTCGCAAGCCCATAATAAGTCAATAGGGCTTATTACTAGTACTGTTAGCTAGTCACATAGTCACAAAGAATTGTTAGCTAGCTACCCATGAAGAATTTAGGTCATTTTTGCCTGTTTAACTAGCTGTCTAACTAGATTATTACGATTCACAATCCTAGCTGATAATTAGGAGGAAAAACATTTGCTTTGTGTATATCTTGGAAGAAGGTTCAGTGAATGGGGAGGTGCAGCGTGAGGTAATACAGTAGGGGGAGGTGCAGCGTGAGGTAATACAGTAGGGGGAGGTGCAGAGTGAGGTAATACAGTAGGGGGAGGGCAGCGTGAGGTAATACAGTGGGCGTGAGGTAATACAGTAGGGGGAGGTGCAGCGTGAGGTAATACAGTAGGGGGAGGTGCAGCGTGAGGTAATACAGTAGGGGGGGAGGTGCAGGTGCGTGAGGTAATACAGTAGGGGGAGGTGCAGCGTGAGGTAATACAGTAGGGGGAGGTGCAGCGTGAGGTAATACAGTAGGGGGAGGTGCAGCGTGAGGTAATACAGTAGGGGGAGGTGCAGCGTGAGGTAATACAGTAGGGGGAGGTGCAGCGTGAGGTAATACAGTAGGGGGAGGTGCAGCGTGAGGTAATACAGTAGGGGGAGGTGCAGCGTGAGGTAATACAGTAGGGGAGGTGCAGCGTGAGGTAATACAGTAGGGGGTGCAGGTGCAGCGTGAGGTAATACAGTAGGGGGAGGTGCAGCGTGAGGTAATACAGTAGGGGGAGGTGCAGCGTGAGGTAATACAGTAGGGGGAGGTGCAGCGTGAGGTAATACAGTAGGGGGAGGTGCAGCGTGAGGTAATACAGTAGGGGGAGGTGCAGCGTGAGGTAATACAGTAGGGGGAGGTGCAGAGTGAGGTAATACAGTAGGGGGAGGTGCAGCGTGAGGTAATACAGTAGGGGAGGTGCAGCGTGAGGTAATACAGTAGGGGGAGGTGCAGCGTGAGGTAATACAGTAGGGGGAGGTGCAGCGTGAGGTAATACAGTAGGGGGAGGTGCAGAGTGAGGTAATACAGTAGGGGGAGGTGCAGCGTGAGGTAATACAGTAGGGGGAGGTGCAGCGTGAGGTAATACAGTAGGGGGAGGTGCAGCGTGAGGTAATACAGTAGGGGGAGGTGCAGCGTGAGGTAACACAGTAGGGGGAGGTGCAGCGTGAGGTAATACAGTAGGGGGAGGTGCAGCGTGAGGTAATACAGTAGGGGGAGGTGGAGCGTGAGGTAATACAGTAGGGGAGTGCTAGTGCTTATCAAATGTAATGTGTTGTGCATTCTCCGTACTCGCCCTCACAAGAACGTACTCAAGAGAACGTGGTCGGAGAATGCACGCAGAGCATGAGAGTGTGGAGCACGGTAGTATGTAAATGAAGAACCCATTGTGTCCGAACACTTGATAACCTCTAGTCTCGATTGATCTGCAGTCCTTTGATCTTTCAGTAGGTGTGAATAACTAGAGATCTGTGTGAGGAGTTGATTATCTCTAATCTCTCTTTCTCCCCCTCCTCCTTTCTCCAGTGTTCTCCTTCCCATCCCTGTCTAATGAGGAGGGTCTGATGGGTGTCAGCAAGCCCCTGCCCAAGCAACTGTGGGAGGCCAAGAAGGTGTGTGTGGGGGGGGGGGTGATTATGACATAATGACAGACATGGAAGCCTTTTGGGATGAGATCATGCTGATGGGAAAAGCTGCAGTACATTTATATTTACATTTAAGTCATTTGGCAGACGCTCTTATCCAGAGCGACTTACAAATTGGTGAATTCACCTTATGACATCCAGTGGAACAGCCACTTTACAATAGTGCATCTAAATCATTTAAGGGGGGGGGGGGAGTTAATAAACAAGGGGAGTTAACAGTTAATAAACAGTTAATAAACAAGGGGAGTCAACAGTTAATAAACAAGGGGAGTCAACAGTTAATAAACAGTTAATAAACAAGGGGAGTCAACAGTTAATAAACAGTCAATAAACAAGGGGAGTCAACAGTTAATAAACAGTCAATAAACAAGGGGAGTCAACAGTTAATAAACAAGGGGAGTCAACAGTTAATAAACAAGGGGAGTCAACAGTTAATAAACAGTTAATAAACAAGGGGAGTCAACAGTTAATAAACAAGGGGAGTTAACAGTTAATAAACAGTTAATAAACAAGGGGAGTCAACAGTTAATAAACAAGGGGAGTCAACAGTTAATAAACAGTTAATAAACAAGGGGAGTCAACAGTTAATAAACAGTCAATAAACAAGGGGAGTCAACAGTTAATAAACAGTCAATAAACAAGGGGAGTCAACAGTTAATAAACAAGGGGAGTCAACAGTTAATAAACAAGGGGAGTCAACCGTTAATAAACAAGGGGAGTCAACAGTTAATAAACAAGGGGAGTCAACCGTTAATAAACAAGGGGAGTCAACCGTTAATAAACAAGGGGAGTCAACCGTTAATAAACAAGGGGAGTCAACCGTTAATAAACAGTTAATAAACAAGGGGAGTCAACCGTTAATAAACAAGGGGAGTCAACCGTTAATAAACAAGGGGGTAACAGTTAATAAACAAGGGGAGTCAACCGTTAATAAACAGTTAATAAACAAGGGGAGTCAACAGTTAATAAACACGGGGAGTTAACAGTTAATAAACAACGGACAAGAAACAAACAAGGACCGCGTCTGTGTAACGGATGTGAAATGGCTAGCTTAGTTAGCGGTGTGCGCTAAATAGCGTTTCAATCAGTACTAATGAAGACATGCTTCCAATACACATCATTCTGCCTCATGTTCTAGTAACATAACACTTAGACTGTTGACTAAATATTTCAGTAGTTAGATTAGTCATTTTGAGATTCCATCACTCTTTTTGCTATTGATCAGTTTATAATCACCTGATTGTTTCTCTATTATAGGTTCAATCCCTCTCATCACGGCCCAAATCCTGTGAAGTGCCTGGAATCAAGTGAGTCTTCAGGATCCATCTTCCATCCACTCATACAGGGCACTATGTTTAAACAACAATCAGTCATCATTATGAGCCAAGTTGTTTGTGATTCTCAATGACAGATGTCTGAGAGGGAGAAAGACTGGGATGTGATCCATATATTGTGTGTGTGTGTGTGTGTGTGTGTGTGTGTGTGTGTGTGTGTGTGTGTGTGTGTGTGTGTCAACATTGTGGATGTGCGTGTCAACATAGTCTGTCAACATTGTGTGTGTATATGTCAACATTGTTGATGTCTGTATCAACATATTCTTTCAACATTGTGTGTGTTTGTTGGGTCTAGCAGTGCAGTACAGTGGGCTGCTGGTCACTACTATAGAGCAGTGAGTCAGTTATCTCACTGAGGGCTTGAATGAACAGGGATGCAAATGTTCACTTGCTGGTACATTTAAAGGGGAAGTCCACTCACAAACATGGTTTTCCACACACAAATATTACTTCTCACCAATGCTATTATTGATGACATTTTTTTAGTATATTTCAAATAGAATATGTGGACAACTACAAATACCTAGGTGTCTGGTGAGACTGTAAACTCTCCTTCCAGACTTACATTAAGCATCTCCAATCCAAAATTAAATCTAGAATTGGCTTCCTATTTCGCAACAAAGCATCCTTCACTCATGCTGCCAAACATACCCTCGTAAAACTGACCATCCTACCGATCCTCGACTTCAGGCAATGTCATTTACAAAATAGCCTCCAACACTCTATTCAACAAATTGGATGCAGTCTATCACAGTGCCATCCGTTTTGTCACCAAAGCCCCATATACTACCCATCACTGCGACCTGTATGATCTCGTTGGCTGGCCCTCCCTTCATACTCGTCGCCAAACCCACTGGCTCCAGGTCATCTACAAGTCTCTGCTAGGTAAAGCCCCGCCTTATCTCAGCTCACTGGTCACCATAGCAGCACCCACTAATAGCACGCGCTCCAGCAGGTATATCTCTCTGGTCACCCCCAAAGCCAATTCCTCCTTTTGCCGCCTCTCCTTCCAGTTCTCTGCTGCCAATGACTGGAACGAACTGCAAAAATCTCTGAAGCTGGAGACTCTTACCTCCCTCACTAGCTTTAAGCACCAGCTGTCAGAGCAGCTCACAGATCACTGCACCTGTACATAGCTCATCTGTAAATAGCCCATCCAATCTACCTCATCCCCATACTGTATTTATTTATTTATCTTGCTCCTTTGCACCCCAGTATCTCTACTTGCACATTCATCTTCTGCACATCCTACCATTCCAGTGTTTAATTGCTATATTGTAATTACTTCGGCACAATGGCCTATTTATTGCCTTACCTTTCTTATCCTACCTCATTTGCACATGCTGTATACAGATTTTTCTACTGTATTGTTGATTGTATGTTTGTTTATTCCATGTGTAACTCTGTGTTGTATGTGTTGAACTGCTTTGCTTTATCTTGGCCAGGTCGCAGTTGCAAATGAGAACTTGTTCTCAACTAGCCTACCTGGTTAAATAAAGGTTAAATAAATAAATAAAAAATACAATGCCTTAGCCACACAACAAAAAAGGCCATAACTCCGCCCAAAAGTATGTCACAGATGTTACATTCCCTCCCTTCTAGCACATTGATGTTTGTCATGAGTCTTGTTCAGAACTTAGCGGTTTTCCCTTCGATAGGCCAGCTTCAAAGTCAAAATTGGCTATATTGTAAAAATTCATTCATTTAAGGTTAAGGTTAGGCATTAGGGTTAGCGGTGTGGTTAATGTTGGCGTTGGGTTTAAAATCTGATTTTATTACTTTGTGGCTGTGCCATCTAGTGACTGCTCTACAGAGCTGCTTCCAGAACAAGATTCATGACAAAAAACGCTGACCTTCTCCCCTCTACCCATCCAGATGCATATTAAACCTTTTGAATGAAGTTCCCCTTTTAAAATCCACTTCATAATTGGTTTTCTCTCCATTCTTGTCCTCAGTATATTCCCGTCTCCAGAGCAGAACGCGGGCCTCTCCAACTACCAGGGCTCGTTGAACACAGGCGGTTCCCTGCCAGACCTCAGTAACCTGCACTTCCCCTCACCGCTGCCCACCCCCCTGGACCCAGACGACGGGCACCACGGAGGGGGGGGCTACCACCCCAACCTGAGCGGAGGCAGCAGCACAGGCAACCTGCCCGCCGCCATGATGCACCTCGGCATAGGGAATCACCAGGGAGGCTGGACTGAAGGAGGTGGGTGTTTGGGGTGTGTGGGGGGGGGGACAGGGTGTGTAGGGGTGGATTTTTTTCAATTCATCTTTCCTCTCATCTTCTCTAAACTCATTGGATAAGAACCTCAAAGGGGAGGGACCATGGACCTTTTCCTCCAATACGGTTAAGTAAAGGCCTAGAAATGAGTGTGAGGGCAGCAGGGTAGCCTAGTGGTTAGAGCGTTGGACTAGTAACTAGTAAAGGTTGCAAGTTCAAACCCCCAAGCTGACAAGGTACACATCTGTCGTTCTGCCCCTGAGCAGGCAGTTCCTAGGCCGTCATTGAAAATAAGAATTTGTTCTTAACTGACTTGCCTGGTTAAATAAAGGTAAAAAAAAAAAAAATGTATGTGTGGGGATGTGTCTTTTGTCTGTGTGCACTCATGTGAAACCAGGCACAGACGCGTACATACAGGGAGGGCAAAAAGTATTTGATTCCCTGCTGATTTTGTACGTTTTCCCACTGACAAAGAAATGATCAGATCAATTAAATACAGAAATGTATCATTTCCATAAGTATTCCCACCCCTACATGTTAGAATCAGCTGTGAATCTTTCTGGGTTAGTCTATAAGAGCAGTGCACATCTGTATTGTACAATATTGTACAGTATTGTACAATATTTTCTAAATTCTTCATGCTCTGCCAAATTGTTTTTTGAATCAGAAACATTCCATGTTGTCTTGGTAAGCAGCTCCAGTGTAGATGTTATTGTCCTGCTGAAAGGTGAATTTGTCTCCCGGTGTTTGTTGGTAAGCAGACTTAGCCAGGTTTTCTTGTAGGATTTTGCTTGTGCTTAGCTCTACTCAGTTTAGTTTTTATCCTAAAAAACTCCCTAGTCCTTGCTGATGACAAGCATACCCATAACATGATGGAGCCACCACCTTGCTTCAAAATCTGAAGAGTGGTACTCAGTGATGTGTTGTGCTGGATTTGCAACAAACATTCAGGACATAAAGTTCATTTCTTTGCAAGATTTTCTGCTGTTTTACTTTTTAGTCCCATATTGCAAACAGAATACAAATATTTTGGAGTATTTGTGTTCTGTACAGGCTTTCTTCTTTTCACTCTGTCATTTTTTAGGTTAGTATTGTGAAGTAACTACAATGTTGTTCCATCCTCAGTTTTCTCCTATCACAGCCATTAAACTCTAACTGTTTTAAAGTCACTATTGGCCTCATGGTGAAATACCTAAACAGTTTCCTTCCCCTCCGTCAACTGAGTTAGTAACACCATCCAAAGTGTAATTATTCACTTCACCATGCTCAAAGAGATATTCACAATGTCTTCTTTTTTTGGTTTTGTTTACCCATCTACCAATAGGTGCCCTTCTTTGCAAGGCATTGGAAAACCTCCCTGGTCTTTGTGGTTGAATCTGTTTGAAATTCACTGCTCAACTGAGGGACCTTACAGATAATTATACAGAAATGAGATAGTTTTTATAAAAAATCATGTTAAACACGTTTTTTCACACAGAGTCCATGCAACTTATTATGTGACTTGTTAAGACAATTTTTACTCCTGAACTTATTTAGGCTTTCCATAACGTAGGGGTTGAATACTTATTGACTGAAGACATTTCAGCTTTCCATTTTCAATTCATTTGTTAACATTTCTTAAAACACAATTCTACTTTCACATTATGGCCAGTGACACAAAATCTCAATTTAATCCATTTTAAATTCAGGCTGTAACAACAAAATGTGAAAAAAGTAAAGGGGTGTGAGTACTTTCTCAACACAGCGTGTGTGTAGATGGGTGTATGTGTGCAGATGCTGTGTGTCCTCACCGGTGCACTGGGGGGGGGGCCCTCGGCCCATCTGCTGGTTTATGTGAAAGGGGTCCTGGGGGTTCATGGCACTCGTGTGTAGAGCCGAGTCCAAGTTGGTTCTGTGCAGTAGGAGACGATGGATGGAGGGAGGGAGAGGATGGATGGAGGGAGGAGAGGGAGAGGATGGATGGATGGAAGGAGGGAGGATGAGAGAGGGAGGAGGAAGGGATGGATGGAAGGAGGGAGGATGAGAGGGAGGAGAGGATGGATGGATGGAGGGAGGGAGGATGAGAGAGAGAGAGGAGGGAGGATGAGAGAGAGCGAGGAGGAGAGGATGGAGGGAGGGAGGAGGAGAGAGAGAGAAGGAGAGGATGGATGGAAGGAAGGAGGGAGGGAGGATGAGAGAGAGGAGAGAGAGAGAGGAGAGGATGGATGGAGGGAGGGAGGGAGGAGGAGGAGAGAGAGAGAAGGAGAGGATGGATGGAGGGAGTAGCAGGAGAGGAGGGAGGGAGGATGAGGAGAGGATGTTAGTTTTCTGACCCAGTGGATTGAGGGAGGGAGAGGATGGATGGAGGGAGGGAGGGAGGGAGGAGGAGAGGGAGAGGATGGATGGATGGAAGGAGGGAGGATGAGAGAGGGAGGAGGAGAGGATGGATGGAAGGAGGGAGGAGGAGAGGATGGATGGATGGAGGGAGGGAGGATGAGAGAGAGAGAGGATGGAGGGAGGGAGGATGAGAGAGAGGAGGAGAGGAGGGAGGGAGGATGAGAGAGAGGAGGAGAGGATGGATGGAGGGAGGGGAGGATGGAGGGAGGGAGGGAGGATGAGAGGATGGATGGAGGGAGGGAGGGAGGATGAGAAAGAGGAGGAGAGAGAGAGAGGAGAGGATGGATGGAGGGAGGGGAGGGAGGAGGAGGAGAGAGAGAGAAGGAGAGGATGGATGGAGGGAGGGGAGGATGGAGGGAGGGAGGGAGAGAGAGAGAGGAGGAGGAGAGGATGGATGGATGGATGGAGGAAGGGAGGATGAGAGAGAGGAGGAGAGAGAGGAGGAGAGAGAGAGAAGGAGAGAATGGATGGAGGAGAGGATGGAGGGAGGGAGGGAGGAGGAGGAGGAGAGAGGGAGAAGGAGAGGATGGATGGAGGAGAGGATGTTAGTTTTCTGACCCAGTGGTGGAGAGAGGCATTTTACAGTGATACAGCATGAAATTGGCCAGGGCACTCGAACAGTCTGCAGCACCCGGCCTCACCCTACTAGAATCTGAAGTCAAATGTCTACTGTTTGCTGATGATCTGGTGTGAGGCTGAGGACACCTTCAGGCTAGGTCAGAGAGTCATTCTCAACTTTATTTTGTTCAATAGACAGTTGTTAAAAGGGTGATCCAAGCCATGGACCGATCGCCAATAATAAAACAAGGGCCAGCAAGCCAAGACCTTCACATTGGGGGTTTTCTGAACCACATGATTTAATATAAAAATATATTTACAAAAAAATACATTAAAGGCCCAGTGCAAAAAAAAAAGGGATTTTCCTGTGATTTATATATATTTCCACACTGTGGTGGGAATAATATTGTGAAAATTATGTTAATAGCCTTTTAGTGGTTTGAAGGGAGAATAAAGTGAATATAGAGGGATGTCTTTATCCAACCCTCCCCCTCTGAAATCTACCACTATCTAATCACTCCTCTCTCTCTCAAACCCTCTCGCTTCTTGCGAACCCTCTCGCTCTCTCGAAACCCTCTCGCTCTCTCGAAACCCTCTAGCTCTCTCAAAACCCTCTCGCTCTCGTACCCTCTCACTCTCTCTTGTCGCCTCTCTCTCTCTCTCGTACCCTCTCGCGCTCTCTCTCGTACCCTCTCGCGTTCTCTCTCGTATCCTCTCACGCTCTCTCTCGGGCCCTCTCGCTCTCTCTCTCTCGGGCCCTCTCGCTCTCTCTCTCTCTCGGGCCCTCACGCTCTCTCTCTCTCGGGCCCTCTCGCTCTCTCTCTCTTGGGCCCTCTCGCGCTCTCTCTCTCTCGGGCCCTTTCGCGCTCTCTCTCTCTCGGGCCCTCTTGCGCTCTCTCTTTCTCGGGGCCTCTCGCGCGCTCTCTTTCTCGGGCCCTCTCGCTCTCTCTCTCTCTCTCGGGCTCTCTCTCGGGCCCTCTCGTGCTTTCTCTCTCTCGGGCCCTCTCGCGCTTTCTCTCTATCGGGCCCTCTCGCGCTTTCTCTTTCTCGGGCCCTCTCACGCTCTCTCTTTCTCGGGCCCTCTCGCGCTCTCTCTCTGACCCTCTCTCTCTCTCGCTCTCTCTCTGACCCTCTCTCTCTCGCTCTCTCTCTGACTCTCTCTCTCTTTCGCTCGCTCTTTGACCCTCTCTCTCTCGCTCTCTCTCTGACTCTCTCTCTTTCGCTCTCTCTGACCCTCTCTCTCGCTCTCTCTCTGACCCTCTCTCTCTCGCTTTTTCTCTGACCCTCTCTCGCTCTCTTTCTGACCCTCTCTCGCTCTCTTTCTGACCCCCTCTCGCTCTCTCTCTGATCCTCTCTCGCTCTCTCTCTGACCATCTCTCGCTCTCTTTCTGACCCTCTCTCGCTCTCTTTCTGACCCTCTCTCGCTCTCTCTGACCCTCTCTCGCTCTCTTTCTGACCCTCTCTCGCTCTCTTTCTGACCCTCTCTCGCTCTCTCTCTGACCCTCTCTCGCTCTCTCTCTGACCCTCTCTCGCTCTCTTTCTGACCCTCTCTCGCTCTCTTTCTGACCCTCTCTCGCTCTCTTTCTGACCCTCTCTCGCTCTCTCTCTGACTCTCTCTCTCTGGCTTTCTCTCTGACCCTCTCGCTTTCTCTCTGACCCTCTCGCTTTCTCTCTGACCCTCTCTCGCTTTCACTCTGACCCTCTCTCGCTTTCTCTCGGACCCCTCTCTCTCTCTCTCTCTCTCTGACCCTCTCTGAGCCTCTCTCTCTCTGACCCTCTCTCTCTCTCCCTCTCTGATTGTTGGGATATTAACAAATGGGGTCCTGTGTGTGTATCTGGGTGGGGATTGGAAAACCGAATGCAGACATAACATCCACATTATCTTGCGTCTCACAAGACTCCTTTTAACCAAGCAGCACTGTTCTCTCCTCCTTGCAGTTAATTTCAAACCAATGATGCTTCCCTTTATTTAATCAGGCAATCTGCAGTTCAAACAAAAGCAAAGCATCACCCTGACTCTTTGTTGGTTAACCAGCTAGTGCGGGGGCTTTTCAATTCATTTGTTTACAAACAATGTAGTAAAATAAACTTATATTTGGGGTTTTGATGGGATTAAACAGGCATTTATAATTTGAAGTATATTCTTCAATAATCAATGGCTATATTTTATTATTTAAATGTCCAAACCTTGATGTAGTAATCGTAGATCGCCACTTTAAAAAACATAATGAGTTTATTGGCATGATGAAATGTATTTGCACATAGTGCTAATGCAAACCATTCAGAAATGGAAGCAATCACAAAAATAAGTAAAAAATGTTTTAATCAATTCTTCTACTGATGAATCAGTGTGCGGAGATCTTTGTATTTAATACAACGTGTGTGTGTGTGTGTGTGTGTGTGTGTGTGTGTGTGTGTGTGTGTGTGTGTGTGTGTGTGTGTGTGTGTGTGTGTGTGTGTGTGTGTGTGTGTGTGAGGTAGACTAGCGGTTAAGAGCATTGGGCCAGTTGCTGGATCGACTACCGAGCCAACAAGGTGAAAAATCAGTCCCTAATTGCTCCTGTAAGTCTCTTTGCTAAATGACTACAGTGTGTGTAGGCACACCTGATAACAATGCTGCATACTACTGATCCATGACCTGGTGCAGAGGAGGGACATTAGGAAATGGGAATGAAATACTCCAAACTGTTAATAATAGTCTGTGGTCTGAATGTGTGACTCAAAAGCCTTCTGTCCCTTCCTTCTTTCTTCCAGGTCTCTCGTCCTCTCTGAGCAATCCTTCCATCCAGAACTCTCTCCAAAACTCCCAGCTGCACTCGTCCCTCAGCAATCCCTCCATCCACTCGTCCCTCCGTCTGACGTCCCTCTCCAACCCTCCGCAGGGAGCCATGAGCAGTTCTCCTCGCCGCCGCCCGGCTCCCATCAGCCCCCTCACTCTGTCACCCGGCACCGAGCAACGGCGGGGGCTTTCCAAGCAGCTGTCTCCCACAATGTCCCCCTCACTGTCCCCCATCACACAGGTACACACACACACAAAAACTCAGGGGAAAAAAAGAAACGTCCTCTCACTGTCAACTGTGTTTATTTTCAGCAAACTTAACATGTGTAAATACTTGTATGAACATAACAAGATTCAACAACTGAGACACAAACTGAACAAGTTCCACAGACATGTGACTAATAGAAATTGAATAATGTGTCCCTGAACAAAGGGGGGTCAAAATCAAAAGTAACAGTCAGTATCTGGTGTGGCCACCAGCTGCATTAAGTCCTGCAGTGCATCTCCTCCTCATTGGACTGCACCAGTTTTGCCAGTTCTTGCTGTGAGATGTTACCCCACTCTTCTACCAAGGCACCTGCAAGTTCCCAGACATTTCTGGGAGGAATGGCCCTCGCCCTCACCCTCCGATCCAACAGGTCCCAGACATTTCTGGGGGTAATGGCCCTCGCCCTCACCCTCCGATCCAACAGGTTCCAGACATTTCTGGGGGGAATGGCCCTCACCCTCCGATCCAACAGGTCCCAGACATTTCTGGGGGGAATGGCCCTCGCCCTCACCCTCCGATCCAACAGGTCCCAGACATTTCTGGGGGGAATGGCCCTCGCCCTCACCCTCCGATCCAACAGGTCCCTGACATTTCTGGGGGGAATGGCCCTCACCCTCACCCTCCGATCCAACAGGTCCCAGACATTTCTGGGGGGAATGGCCCTCGCCCTCACCCTCCGATCCAACAGGTCCCAGACATTTCTGGGGGGAATGGCCCTCGCCCTCACCCTCCGATCCAACAGGTCCCAGACATTTCTGGGGGGAATGGCCCTCACCCTCACCCTCCGATCCAACAGGTCCCAGACATTTCTGGGGGGAATGGCCTTCGCCCTCACCCTCCGATCCAACAGGTCCCAGACATTTCTGGGGGGAATGGCCCTCACCCTCCGATCCAACAGGTCCCAGACATTTCTGGGGGGAATGGCCCTCACCCTCCGATCCAACAGGTCCCAGACATTTCTGGGGGGAATGGCCCTCGCCCTCACCCTCCGATCCAACAGGTCCCAGACATTTCTGGGGGGAATGGCCCTCGCCCTCACCCTCCGATCCAACAGGTCCCAGACATTTCTGGGGGGAATGGCCCTCGCCCTCACCCTCCGATCCAACAGGTCCCAGACATTTCTGGGGGGAATGGCCCTCGCCCTCACCCTCCGATCCAACAGGTCCCAGACATTTCTGGGGGGAATGGCCCTCACCCTCCGATCCAACAGGTCCCAGACATTTCTGGGGGGAATGGCCCTCGCCCTCACCCTCTGATCCAACAGGTCCCAGACATTTCTGGGGGGAATGGCCCTCGCCCTCACCCTCCGATCCAACAGGTCCCAGACATTTCTGGGGGGAATGGCCCTCACCCTCCGATCCAACAGGTCCCAGACATTTCTGGGGGGAATGGCCCCAGCCCTCACCCTCCGATCCAACAGGTCCCAGACATTTCTGGGGGGAATGGCCCCAGCCCTCACCCTCCGATCCAACAGGTCCCAGACATTTCTGGGGGGAATGGCCCTAGCCCTCACCCTCCGATCCAACATGTCCCAGACATTTCTGGGGGGAATGGCCCTCGCCCTCACCCTCCGATCCAACAGGTCCCAGACATTTCTGGGGGGAATGGCCCTCGCCCTCACCCTCCGATTCAACAGGTCCCAGACATTTCTGGGGGGAATGGCCCTCACCCTCACCCTCCGATCCAACAGGTCCCAGACATTTCTGGGTGGGAATGGCCCTCGCCCTCACCCTCCGATCCAACAGGTCCCAGACATTTCTGGGGGGAATGGCCCTCGCCCTCACCCTCCGATTCAACAGGTCCCAGACATTTCTGGGGGGAATGGCCCTCGCCCTCACCCTCCGATCCAACAGGTCCCAGACATTTCTGGGGGGAATGGCCCCAGCCCTCACCCTCCGATCCAACAGGTCCCAGACATTTCTGGGGGGAATGGCCCTCACCCTCCGATCCAACAGGTCCCAGACATTTCTGGGGGGAATGGCCCTCGCCCTCGCCCTCACCCTCCGATCCAACAGGTCCCAGACATTTCTGGGGGGAATGGCCCTCGCCCTCACCCTCCGATCCAACAGGTCCCAGACATTTCTGGGGGGAATGGCCCTCGCCCTCACCCTCCAATCCAACAGGTCCCAGACATTTCTGGGGGGATTGGCCCTCGCCCTCACCCTCCGATCCAACAGGTCCCAGACATGTCTGGGGGGAATGGCCCTCGCCCTCACCCTCCGATCCAAAGTTATTTTGATTTTTACTAATTATCTTTGAATTACAGGGTCCTGAAAAGGGGACGTTTTAGTCATACTTACCTTCGCAATACACAGACACACACACACACCTCACTACTTACTTAGCACGCTTTCCCCAGTTAGACAGGCAAGCCAGCAACCGGATGGTTGCCAGTTCGAGTCCCGGGTCTGACTGAAAAAGTCAGTCAGGAAGTGAACTGGCAACTGGAGGGTTGCTGGTATCAAATCCTGCCGCTGTGCCATTACTCAAGGCACTTAACCCCCCAAAACAACTGCTTCACGGGTGTCCAGTGTGGCAGCCCCCTGCTCAAACCACTCCAACCTGTATACTGTTGAAGTCAGAAGTTTACATATGCCAAATACATTTAAACTCAGTTTTTCACAATTCCTGACATTTTAATCCTAGTCTTAGGTCAGTTAGGATGACCACTTTATTTTAAGAATGTGAAATGTCAGAATAATAGTAGAGAATATTTTCAGCTTGTATTTCTTTCATCACATTCCCAGTGGGTCAGAAGTTTACATACACTCAATTATTATTTGGTAGCATTGCCTTTAAATTGTTTATCTTGGGTCAAACGTTTCGGGTAGCCTTCCACAAGCTTCCCACAATAAGTTGGGTGAATTTTCCTCCTGACAGAGATGGTGTAACTGAGTCAGGTTTGTTGGCCTTGCTCTCACACACCTTTTCAGTTCTGCCCACACATTTTCAATAGGATTGAGGTCAGGGCTTTGTGATGGTCACTCCAATACCTTGACTTTGTTGTCCATTTTGCCACAACTTTGGAAGTATGCTTGGGGTCATTGTCCATTTGGAAGACCCATTTGCGACCAAGCTTTAACTTCCTGACTAATGTCTTGAGATGTTGCTTCAATATATCCACATCATTTTCCTCCTCATGATGCCATCTAGTTTGTGAAGTGCACCTGTCCCTCCTTCAGCAAAGCACCCCAACATGATGCTGCCACCCCTGTGCTTCACGGTTGGGATGGTGTTCTTCGGCTTGCAAGCCTCTTCCTTTTTCCTCCAAACATAACAATGGTCATTATGGCCAAACAGTTGTATTTTTGTTTCATCAGACCAGAGGACATTTCTCTAAAATGTAGGATCTTTGTCCCCATGTGCAGTTGCAAACCGTAGTCTGGCTTTTTTATGGCGGTTTTGGAGCAGTGACTTCTTCCTTGCTGAGCAGCCTTTCAAGTTATATTGATTTAGGACTCGTTTTACTGTGGATATAGATACTTTTGTACCTGTTTCCGCCAGCATCTTCACAAGGTCCTTTGCTGTTGTTCCGGGATTAATTTTCAATTTTCGCACCAAAGTACTTTCATCTCTAGGAGACAAAATGTGTCTCCTTCCTGAGCGGTATGACGGCTGCATGGTCCCATGGTGTTTATACTTGCGTACTATTGTTTGTACAGATGAACGTGGTACCTTCAGGCGTTTGGAAATTGCTCCAAGGATGAACCAGACTTGTGGACGTCTACAATGTCTTTTCTGAGGCCTTGGTTTATTTCTTTAGATTTCTCCATGATGTCAAGCAAAGAGGCACTGAGTTTGAAGGTAGGCCTTGAAATACATCCACAGGTACACCTCCAATTGACTCAAATTATGTCAATTAACCTATCAGAAGCTTCTAAAGAATTTTCTAAGCTGTTTAAAGGCACAATCATCTAAGTGTATGTACATTTCTGACCCACTGGAATTGTGATACAGTGAATTATAAGTGAAATAATCTGTCTGTAAACAATTGTTGGTAAAATTACTTGTGTCATGCACAAAGTAGATGTCCTAACCGACTTGCCAAAAACTACAGTTTGTTAACAAGAAATTTGTGGAGTGGTTGAAAAACGAGTTTTAATGACTCCAACCTAAGTGTATGTAAACTTCAGACTTCAACTGTATGAGGGTCTTTCGGAGGGGCTGGGTTAAAGCTCAAACTGCTGTCAGAGTTTGAGAGTTGCGTGCTAGTAGGCCAGTGAGAATGTCGAGCCCTTTCTTCCTGTAACCAGGAAAGACCCTTGAGTTTAGAAACCCCTTGTTGGGAGGGCAACCTGGCAGCTTCATGTATACTGTGTTTTTGGGGAAAGTCCTCAGTGGTTTAAGGCTAACCTGATACGCAGCCAAATACTAGTGCATCTTTTGATTACTCTAATTACATCCCTCTGTTCTCCTTTTCTTACATCTGACATGACCTCTCCCTCTCTCCCTCTATCCCTCCCTCCCACCCTCTCTCCCTCTAACCCTCCCTCCCACCTTCTCTCCCTCTAACCCTCCCTCCCACCTTCTCTCCCTCTAACCCTCCCTCCCACCTTCTCCTCTAACCCTCCTCCCCCTCTCTCCCTCTAACCCTCCCTCCCACCCTCTCTCCCTCTAACCCTCCCTCCCACCCTCTCTCCCTCTAACCCTCCCTCCCACCCTCTCTCCCTCTAACCCTCCCTCCCACCTTCTCTCCCTCTAACCCTCCCTCCCACCCTCTCTCCCTCTAACCCTCCCTCCCACCTTCTCTCCCTCTAACCCCCTCCCTCCCTAACCCTCCCTCTCTCCCTCTAACCCTCCCTCCCACCCTCTCTCCCTCTAACCCTCCCTCCCACCCTCTCTCCCTCTAACCCTCCCTCCCACCTTCTCTCCCTCTAACCCTCCCTCCCACCTTCTCTCCCTCTAACCCTCCCTCCCACCTTCTCTCCCTCTAACCCTCCCTCCCACCTTCTCTCCCTCTAACCCTCCCTCCCACCCTCTCTCCCTCTAACCCTCCCTCCCACCTTCTCTCCCTCTAACCCTCCCTCCCACCCTCTCTCCCTCTAACACTCCATCCCTCCCTCTCTCCCTCTAACCCTCCCTCCCACCCTCTAACCCTCCCTCCCACCCTCTCTCCCTCTAACCCTCCCTTCCACCATCTCTCCCTCTAACCCTCCCTCCCACCATCTCTCCCTCCAACCCTCCCTCCCACCCTCTCTCCCTCTAACCCTCCCTCCCACCCTCTCTACCTCTAACCCTCCCTCCCACCCTCTCTCCCTCTAACCCTCCCTCCCACCCTCTCTCCCTCTAACCCTCCCTCCCACCCTCTCTCCCTCTAACCCTCCCTCCCACCATCTCTCCCTCTAACCCTCCCTCCCACCATCTCTCCCTCTAACCCTCCCTCCCACCATCTCTCCCTCTAACCCTCCCTCCCACCATCTCTCCCTCTAACCCTCCCTCCCACCATCTCTCCCTCTAACCCTCCCTCCCACCCTCTCTCCTTCTAACCCTCCCTCCCTCCCTCTCTCCCTCTAACCCTCCCTCTCTCCCTCTAACCCTCCCTCCCACCCTCTCTCCCTCTAACCCTCCCTCCCACCATCTCTCCCTCTAACCCCCTCCCTCCCTCTAACCCTCCCTCTCTTCCTCCCACCCTCTAACCCTCCCTCCCACCCTCTCTCCCTCTAACCCTCCCTCCCACCCTCTCTCCCTCTAACCCTCCCTCCCTCTCTCCCTCTAACCCTCCCTCCCACCCTCTATCCCTCCCTCCCACCCTCTATCCCTCCCTCCCACCATCTCTCCCTCTAACCCTCCCTCCCACCATCTCTCCCTCTAACCCTCCCTCTCTCCCTCTAACCCACCCTCTCTCCCTCTAACCCTCCCTCTTTCTTTTCGTCTTTTTTTCAGGGGGTTGCCTTGGACACCAGCAGCTTGCCAATGGAGCCTCCTCCTCCCTACCCTCTCTACCAACAGCTACACCAACAGTCCCAGCATTCAATGGGGCAACAACAACAACGCCAGCAACAACGTCATCATCAGCATCAACAGCAGCCAGTGTCCCCTCTGCAGAACATCTCTCTGGACTTCAACTCCGGTGTAAGTGTTTGTCTGTGTGTCTGGATATGTCTATGTTCTAAAGCCAAATACATATCCAAAAACTGTCTAGGGAAATGTACTACAGCCTAGATTAGTTGAAAAATCATCCCTTTGAACAGTGTATCCATTTAGGGAAACACTTGTATATGCAGATAGTATCTCTGAGTCTATGCCCCAATGTTGTATGTCTCATACACTTCTGTTGCTGGCCTCTTGTCTAATGTCAGAGACTGTTGGCGTGCTCTGATAAGGAGAGGGATATTATTCTGCTTCAGTACCACTCCAGACACACACACACACACACACACACCCACAGCCACTAGACTCAACCATTTCCTGGAACCCAAATGTTATTTGTCTAACTCTGTAGTCTGTGGTTGATAAACACCAAATTCGTGGAAGGAAGGAAGCAGACCCAAATTCTAAAGAACTAAAAACATCCTTGGTTGCATCACAAATGGAACCCTATTCCCTACACAGTGCACTACTTCTAACCAGAGCCTTATGGGTAGGGCTCAAAATAAATGCACTAAATGGTAGCACTGCTCTATTAGAGCAATTTGTCGGCAGATAAATGTTACTAACTTGGTAAATCACTGCATTAGACCTGGTAACTAAACTCTCAGAGCACTGTCCATTCTGTCGTCTCCTAATCCACCTCTTCTCTCTCTTCATCTGTCTCCTCCTAATCCATCTCTTCTCTCTCTTCATCTGTCGTCTCCTAATCCATCTCTTCTCTCTCTTCATCTGTCGTCTCCTAATCCATCTCTTCTCTCTCTTCATCTGTCGTCTCCTAATCCATCTCTTCTCTCTCTTCATCTGTCGTCTCCTAATCCATCTCTTCTCTCTCTTCATCTGTCTCCTCCTAATCCATCTCTTCTCTCTCTTCATCTGTCTCCTCCTAATCCACCTGTTCTCTCTCTTCATCTGTCGTCTCCTAATCCATCTCTTCTCTCTCTTCATCTGTCGTCTCCTAATCCATCTCTTCTCTCTCTTCATCTGTCGTCTCCTAATCCATCTCTTCTCTCTCTTCATCTGTCTCCTCCTAATCCACCTCTTCTCTCTCTTCATCTGTCGTCTCCTAATCCATCTCTTCTCTCTCTTCATCTGTCGTCTCCTAATCCATCTCTTCTCTCTCTTCATCTGTCGTCTCCTAATCCATCTCTTCTCTCTCTTCATCTGTCGTCTCCTAATCCATCTCTTCTCTCTCTTCATCTGTCTCCTCCTAATCCACCTGTTCTCTCTCTTCATCTGTCGTCTCCTAATCCATCTCTTCTCTCTCTTCATCTGTCGTCTCCTAATCCATCTCTTCTCTCTCTTCATCTGTCGTCTCCTAATCCATCTCTTCTCTCTCTTCATCTGTCGTCTCCTAATCCATCTCTTCTCTCTCTTCATCTGTCTCCTCCTAATCCACCTCTTCTCTCTCTTCATCTGTCGTCTCCTAATCCATCTCTTCTCTCTCTTCATATGTCGTCTCCTAATCCATCTCTTCTCTCTCTTCATCTGTCGTCTCCTAATCCATCTCTTCTCTCTCTTCATCTGTCTTCTCCTAATCCATCTCTTCTCTCTCTTCATCTGTCTCCTCCTAATCCATCTCTTCTCTCTCCTCATCTGTCTCCTCCTAATCCATCTCTTCTCTCTCCATCTTTCGCTCCCCCATATCTATCTCCACGTTTCTCCATCTCTCCCTCTTCTTCCCACAGCATAACAACATGGCGGCGTTCTTCAATGACCCGTTCATGGACCCACAGTTCTCCAGTCGCCAGGCCAAGGCACTGTCCTACCAGGTAAACCACCGGGGAGAAGTCTCTAGAGAAGGATCCTCCGGAAAGGACTTCATTCCCTCATTCACAGTTAGTATCTGAAGTTTTTTTTTAGTTCAGTAATGGGTTTAGGCCTGCCAAAGTCAATTAAAGGGATAGTTTACTCAAAAATGGCACAAATCGCATCAGCACTGTTTTTGCACTGTTCAGAAAGTGCTTCTTCTTGAAAACTTGACTGCTGACAAGCACAATATTTTGGGACTGTATTAACAGTGGACTAATGAGCAAAATACTAAATGATTGTTTGAGAACTCTCCCTTTAAAATGTCTTAATTGATGGGTAGAAGTTTTAGGGGTGTAATTGTGGCAACCAGATATTTGTAGTTCTATGATATATCATGTGCTGTGGAGTAGTGAACCAAGTCCGCTCAAGAGTATGCTTGGTTTGGTCATTGGTTGGTCATTTGGAATGGTTGTTGATCATTGGTTGGTCATTTGGAATGGTTGTTTGTCATTGATTGGTCATCTGTAATGGTTGTGTTTGACCTTTGCCCCCCCCATCACCACCATCTATTTTCTCTCTCTCTCCCCTCCCATCCCTCCTCTCCCACCTCTATCTCTTCCTGCCTCCTCTTCAGTTGGACCAGTTCAGCATGTTGGAGAGTGCCATGAGCCAAATTGCAGGCGGTTCGTGTTTCGACCCATCCTCGCCCTCTTCCTCGCCCCTATACTGCTCGCAGGCCGCCCTCATGGGCCTGGGTGGGAGCCACGGCAACTTGCAGGACCAGCTGCAGCAGATGAGACCCAACAACAACTACAACTGCAGTGGAGGGGTGCCCAATATCATACTGACTGGTAGGTGGAGGGGTGCCCACTATCATACTGACTGGTAGGTGGAGGGGTGCCCACTATCATACTGACTGGTAGGTGGAGGGGTGCCCAATATCATACTGACTGGTAGGTGGAGGGGTGCCCAATATCATACTGACTGGTAGGTGGAGGGGTGCCCACTATCATACTGACTGGTAGGTGGAGGGGTGCCCAATATCATACTGACTGGTAGGTGGAGGGGTGCCCAATATCATACTGACTGGTAGGTGGAGGGGTGCCCAATATCATACTGACTGGTAGGTGGAGGGGTGCCCAATATCATACTGACTGGTAGGTGGAGGGGTGCCCAATATCATACTGACTGGTAGGTGGAGGGGTGCCCACTATCATACTGACTGGTAGGTGGAGGGGTGCCCAATATCATACTGACTGGTAGGTGGAGGGGTGTCCAATATCATACTGACTGGTAGGTGGAGGGGTGCCCACTATCATACTGACTGGTAGGTGGAGGGGTGCCCAATATCATACTGACTGGTAGGTGGAGGGGTGTCCAATATCATACTGACTGGTAGGTGGAGGGGTGCCCAATATCATACTGACTGGTAGGTGGAGGGGTGCCCACTATCATACTGACTGGTAGGTGGAGGGGTGCCCAATATCATACTGACTGGTAGGTGGAGGGGTGCCCAATATCATACTGACTGGTAGGTGGAGGGGTGCCCAATATCATACTGACTGGTAGGTGGAGGGGTGCCCAATATCATACTGACTGGTAGGTGGAGGGGTGCCCAATATCATACTGACTGGTAGGTGGAGGGGTGCCCAATATCATACTGACTGGTAGGTGGAGGGGTGCCCAATATCATACTGACTGGTAGGTGGAGGGGTGCCCAATATCATACTGACTGGTAGGTGGAGGGGTGCCCAATATCATACTGACTGGTAGGTGGAGGGGTGCCCAATATCATACTGACTGGTAGGTGGAGGGGTGCCCAATATCATACTGACTGGTAGGTGGAGGTGCCCAATATCATACTGACTGGTAGGTGGAGGGGTGCCCAATATCATACTGACTGGTAGGTGGAGGGGTGCCCAATATCATACTGACTGGTAGGTGGAGGGGTGCCCAATATCATACTGACTGGTAGGTGGAGGGGTGCCCAATATCATACTGACTGGTAGGTGGAGGGGTGCCCAATATCATACTGACTGGTAGGTGGAGGGGTGCCCAATATCATACTGACTGGTAGGTGGAGGGGTGCCCAATATCATACTGACTGGTAGGTGGAGGGGTGTCCAATATCATACTGACTGGTAGGTGGAGGGGTGCCCAATATCATACTGACTGGTAGGTGGAGGGGTGCCCAATATCATACTGACTGGTAGGTGGAGGGGTGCCCACTATCATACTGACTGGTAGGTGGAGGGGTGCCCAATATCATACTGACTGGTAGGTGGAGGGGTGCCCAATATCATACTGACTGGTAGGTGGAGGGGTGCCCAATATCATACTGACTGGTAGGTGGAGGGGTGCCCAATATCATACTGACTGGTAGGTGGAGGGGTGTCCAATATCATACTGACTGGTAGGTGGAGGGGTGCCCAATATCATACTGACTGGTAGGTGGAGGGGTGCCCAATATCATACTGACTGGTAGGTGGAGGGGTGCCCAATATCATACTGACTGGTAGGTGGAGGGGTGCCCAATATCATACTGACTGGTAGGTGGAGGGGTGCCCAATATCATACTGACTGGTAGGTGGAGGGGTGTCCAATATCATACTGACTGGTAGGTGGAGGGGTGCCCAATATCATACTGACTGGTAGGTGGAGGGGTGTCCAATATCATACTGACTGGTAGGTGGAGGGGTGCCCAATATCATACTGACTGGTAGGTGGAGGGGTGCCCAATATCATACTGACTGGTAGGTGGAGGGGTGCCCAATATCATACTGACTGGTAGGTGGAGGGGTGCCCAATATCATACTGACTGGTAGGTGGAGGGGTGCCCAATATCATACTGACTGGTAGGTGGAGGGGTGTCCAGAATCATACTGACTGGTAGGTGGAGGGGTGCCCAATATCATACTGACTGGTAGGTGGAGGGGTGCCCAATATCATACTGACTGGTAGGTGGAGGGGTGCCCAATATCATACTGACTGGTAGGTGGAGGGGTGTCCAGCATCATACTGACTGGTAGGTGGAGGGGTGCCCACTATCATACTGACTGGTAGGTGGAGGGGTGCCCAATATCATACTGACTGGTAGGTGGAGGGGTGTCCAGCATCATACTGACTGGTAGGTGGAGGGGTGTCCAGCATCATACTGACTGGTAGGTGGAGGGGTGCCCAATATCATACTGACTGGTAGGTGGAGGGGTGCCCAATATCATACTGACTGGTAGGTGGAGGGGTGCCCAATATCATACTGACTGGTAGGTGGAGGGGTGCCCACTATCATACTGACTGGTAGGTAGAGGGGTGCCCAATATCATACTGACTGGTAGGTGGAGGGGTGCCCAATATCATACTGACTGGTAGGTAGAGGGGTGTCCAGCATCATACCGACTGGTACGGTAGGTGGAGGGGTGTCCAGCATCATACCGACTGGTACAGTAGGTGGAGAGGGGGTCCAGCATCATACGGACTGGTAGACCAGGGAGTGTGTGTGTGGCTGTGAGGAGTGGAAGTTTCAATGACGTGAGTCACTAACTTCATCCGTCTCTCCCCCACTTTCTCTTTATCCTCTCTCTCCTGTCCGTTCCCCCTTTTTCTCCCTGTCACCCCCCCCCATCCCTCCATAGATGACTCCAACCCCAGTCATTCCAAGGACATCAGCAGTGCCATGTCGGCCGGCAACATGGCTGACTGTTTCGACTCGGAGGTGAGCTTCCCATTGGAGGATGAGCTGCGCATCGAGCCCTTGAGCCTGGATGGTCTGAACATGCTCAGTGACCCCGACATGGTGCTCTCTGACCCCTCGGTGGAGGACAGTTTCCGCAGCGACAGACTGTAATCGGGCACGCACGCACACATACACACACAGACTGTATAGGCCAGGTAGCGTGGGTTAAACTTGAATGATCCCCACCTCCCTCACACACTCATGGCATACGTATGCAATTTTTTAAGGCATTTACACACATACACACTATTACAGAGGAATAGACTTGTGTACAATCACTTTTTACATGGGCTTCACATGTAAATGCCACACACACGTTCATACCTACGTTGTGCATAGTCATTTGGAACAGATGGACTGATGTACCATTGATTGATATTCTTTTTTTATCAGCACTGAGCATTACTATAACGTTACTATAACGTTCCTATAGTGTATCTCCACCTATATACAGTTGAAGTTGGAAGTTTACATACACTTAGGTTGGAGTTATTAAAACTTGTTTTTCAACCACTCCACAAATTTCTTGTTAACAAACTCTAGTTTTGGCAAGTCGGTCAGGACATCTACTTTGTGCATGACACAAGTTATTTTCCCAACAATTGTTTACAGACAGATGATTTCACTTATAATTCACGGTATCACAATTCCATTGGGTCAGAAGTTTACATACACTAAGTTTACTGTGCCTTTAAACAGCTTGGAAAATTCCAGAAAATTATGTCATGGCTTTAGAAGCTTCTGTTAGGCTAAATGAGATCATTTGAATCAATT